>NW_009942152.1:0-28909 GCF_000696875.1 Nestor notabilis | reverse complement strand
CAGTGCTATGAAATCCTGAATAATATATTCTTGAATTCAATCAAGTGCAGTTGCTTTTCTCTCTCCTCCAAGATCCTGGTTGGCAACATTATTGGTTTCCTGGTTTTGTGCTTGGTTATTCTCTTCTTCCCTAGCATCTGTGACTTGAGCTGTACAACCTGCTCAGGCCAACCTGATGTCCTGGAAATTCCTAATTGCAGTACTCTTTTCTGTCTTTGCATTTTCAAAAAATAGGTTCCTAAAATTATTTTAATATTTCAATATCTGTATTTAGCAATCTCACAGGCTGGGACATTATACTGAGGAGATAGGAAATAAAAGTCACTTTCATCTCTTTAAAAAGTATAGTAGTATATGCTTTTTTGGAAGACATTTTTTAAATTTCAGAAGTTCAGTAGGAAGGACTGTATAGCATCTTGTACTGTCTATCTGGTTTTTTAGGACAAAATACTGGCACTAAGCTCTGCAGTCCAGTGATTCTGGTTTAAGCTATAAAATACTAGCAGTATCCTTTAAAATTAAAACTTAGCAGAGCAACTTACCTTTTTCCTTCTTAATAAAACATGCCTTAAAAGCAGATAATGATCCAAATGGGAAATTAGATTCCAGCTCCCTTTGAAGTTAAATAAGAGCATGAGAATCACCTCTGGCTTTCCAAGCTCTTTTCTTCATATTGTCAGCTTGCAGCCATAATTCTGAGAGGGCTTTGTCTGAATAGGAACCACACAATAGATCACAGGAAGCTGTAATGTAACATTCAGCTCAATATGTTTGTGCTAAATTAGATGAGAAAAGAATTTGCTTATAAAGCATACCATAATGATGCCATCAAGAGGTTAGTCCTCTTAAAATACCTTGAAAATTCTGTTGAATATGTGATGGTAGAGAATCTACCAGATGCTTGTCCTGTCTTTCAGTTCCATAGAGGTGATTGTGTATTTTTTTCTATGGTAAAAAACTTACTGGCTTCATAAGCAGCTCCTTTCGTACCATTTCAATGGAGTGGTGTAATAAGGACAATTCTACATACCATGACCTAATAACATTTTATCAACACTTTCTGTAGTATAGTTCTGAAACTGCTATTAAATCTAATAGCATTAATATAGAAATATTATCAGTGGAGGTGTAGGTTGCAGTAGTTCTAATCATAATCTTTTTTCTGTATGTGTCATTAGATATATGCAGATGTTCCCACACATTCTGTATTGCAGTGACTAATCATAAAAATAAGAGACTTAGAAGACTGAATATTTTGGCAGAAAATCAACACAAAGGAAGAAGTTTCTTTCTGGCTTATAGTTGTCATTCACCAAAGGATGGAAGGATCATATGGTCAGAAGTCCAAAGTCAGTGTCTAGTTGGAAAGCACTAATGAGTGGTGTCCCTCAGGAATTGGTTTTGGGTCCTGTCTTGTTCAACATCTTTGTCGGTGACATGGACAGTGGGATTGATGCACCCTCAGCAAGTTTGCCGATGACACCAAGCTGTGTGGCTCGGTTGATACGCTGGAGGGAAGGGATGGGATCCAGAGGGACCTGGACACGCTTGTGAGGTGGGCTGATGCCAACCTCATGAAGTTTAACCAAGCCAAGTGCAAGGTCCTACACCTGGGTTGGCACAACCCCAGGCACAGCTACAGGTAGGGTAGAGAAGAGATTCAGAGCCAGCCCTGTGGAGAAGGACTTGGGGGTGTTGGTTGATGAGAAGCTTGGCATGAGACGGCTTCACTGTGTGCTTGAGGCCAGAAACCACCCGTATCCTGGGCTGTATCAAAAGAAGCGTGACCAGCAGGTCAAAGGAGGTGATCCTGCCCCTCTACTCTGCTCTCGTGAGACCTCACTTGGAGTATTGTGTCCAGTTCTGGTGTCCTCAACGTAACAAGGACATGGAGCTGTTGGAGCAAGTCCAGAGGAGGCCACGAGGATGATAAGAGGACTGGAGCACCTCCGATATGAAGGCAGGCTGAGAAAGTTGGGGCTGTTCAGCCTGGAGAAGAGAAGGCTGCATGGAGACCTCATAGCATCCTTCCAGTATCTGAAGGGGGCCTATACAGATGCTGGAGAGGGATTCTTCATTAGGGACTCTAGTGGTAGGACTTATACAGGGGAAGTTTAGATTAGATCTAAGGAAGAAGTTCTTCACAGTGAGGGTGGTGAGGCACTGGAATAGGTTACCCAAGGAAGTTGTGAATGCTCCAACCCTGGAGGTGTTCATAGGCCAGGCTGGACAGAGCCTTGGGTGACATGGTTTAGTGTGAGGTGTCCCTGCTCATGGCAGAGGGTTGGAACTAGATGATCTTAAAGTCCTCTCCAACCCTAACTACTCTATGATTTTAAGTCGTGGCATCACAAATAGCTTGATATTCATGTTTGCTAATTTGCAGGGAAAAAGTTGGAAAATCAGTTTGTGTTTGGGAAGACCTACTATAACACTGTTTTTGTAGCTATATTTTCATTTATTCAGAGGAGGATTTATGTTTGGGTTTTTTTTTTGTATGTATGTGAAGTGGATTTTAGAAAGGATATAATTTGTTAGAAAGATTGAATGCCAAGGTGTTGCCTTTGAGTATGCTAGTGTGTGTTACAAAAAAAACCTCATAGAAACCAAAGCAAACAAAACCCCCAGAATGCCTAAAACCCCAAAATCCCACTCAGCAACCCCCCAGACAAACCAGGGACTTGTCCTACTTGTCTTGTTCTATTGCCTTCATTGAACAACTGAGCGAGAGTCACACTAGTGATGGAGCATAAGCCAGGGCTTTCTGGAATTCAATGTGATCTCCTCTTCATTGGCAAAATTGCTGTCCCAGCCTCATGGAGCAGAGTTAGTGGTCAAATTGAGAAGCTTCCCAAGTAGATACAGTTCTAGGACTGTTTGGAGCACATATGAATAAAGATGGTTCTAAATGAGTGTTCTGTACCTATGTATGGTTATGTGTTTACCCCTACCTGTATAATTATGTGATTGTCCATCTCCTGCAGTAATGGCCTTGCCTTTTTACAGGCTTGTCCCTGGTTTCTCTTTTCCTCAGTTAGAAAATGGAAGAAAAAAACAAGAGCTAAAATATTCAGAGTAATTTCTACACCCATCTTCATCCTAGTTTTCTAGTGAGTACATACTGAATTCAGCTCTCATTGGGCTGGTGCAGTTATTACAGGAATATTCCTTATTCTGCCAGAGCCCAGGTGTCACGTGTTAATATGACGAATTCCTCCAAAGGAGATGTATGTGTGCAAACAATGTAAGTTGTGACATTTCATCTCTTCGTGTTTATACATGTGTTCCCATGGGGTTTTCTTTCAGAGTATTCCCTGTGCTTTCTATTAACCATGTTACCCAAGATTCAACATGGAAAGCTCTCTGTCTTAGAAAGAGTTCTATTATTTTTTTTGCTGTGAATTTTGGTTTTTAGCCACTCTGCTAACCACACGTCAAGATTTTTTTCATATTTAAAGGTGGAGCCCCCTCTTATATAGGAACTAAAAACCTAAAATATAACCCCCATTGGATATCATTTAAACATTTTTCATGTTTCAGATACAAAATAAAACTATTCAAAAAGTTGCTAATTACTCTTTTGGTTTTACTTAAAAATGAAAATATGATTTTTGTGCGCTTTGTCCCTGTTTCATCTGTGGCAGCAAGTAGCAACTTAACAGCATTAAGAAGTTCATGTAACACCTTTCCACAGAGTAGCTGCCTTTAAAACCCGTATACTATTTTATCCAGTGTAAGAGTTATACAGTTAGAAAATGTTATAAGAGGTTTTTATACATGCTGTGTTACACTAACCAAGATTTATGTCTGTACATCATCCTTCCTTGATAGGAAAGTCCCCGTTTATGCAGACTGGATGCATTTTATATGATTGTCTGATGTGGTATCAATTCTTTTTAAACTCTCTGGGTCAATTCGTATATATACTGGAGCTCCAGTGCATACACATGCTTGAATCTATCTCAATTCTTCCATCTTCCCCTACTGTAGCTGTGAAAAAACAGAAAGCAACATTTTTCTGGTGCTAGTCCCTTGGCCAGGATAGCGTTGGCAGACAAGTGAGTTAACAGGGCAGCTTCAGGGCAAATACCTCTGCACCTCCATGAATTTCAGCTAATTTGCTACCAGAATCCTGAGGATCCTTGTGAAAGGTTCAGGGTGTTTGGGGATTTTTTTGGTGCCCCTTCATATACTCATTGTCCCGGTTGTGAAAAAAATCCTCTTCATAAATGTTTGTGTAATGTCATCAACAATGTGCAAAATAACCTCTCTTTAAGGCAGGCTGAGTATGAAATATTGCTTTAAAGGAAATATTGACATTTCTCCTGCATTTAGGCAATGTGTATTTGCAGGGTACACTGAGTATGTCTTGTGGTTACCCTTTCCCACCTTCACAGACCAGAACGGACCATAGACAGGCTTCACCCCATCACAGCAGTAGTCAAAACAATTTTAAGATATGGAGGTAAAGATAAACTATTATTTTAAAGAAGCTATCAATACAACAGCAATTTCTAAACTCTTGTCATTTGCAGCCTGGCTTTATTGTTCTTTTTACAAAATTAAACAAATGACCAGAGTGCCAATACGATGCTCTTACTGTGGAAGGATTAAAATGACAGTTGGAACTGCCAGATTAAAAGCACTTTGGTACTAGTGTCCATCTAAAATACCAAGAAAAGTACCAGGCTCAACACAGAAAAGTTTATCTGGTTTTTACAGCTGCTAAAAAAGTCAGTGATTTGAAATTAATTTCATTTTAATTTCTCAGCAACTTGGATCTTATGACTTAGCTATGCCTAAGTAAAAGGGTAGACACTGACCTTGCAAAAGGGTGATCAACCTTGCTGATTTGAATCTCAGCCTAAGAGATCGCTGCACGTTGCCATTTACAAATGTTTGGGTACACTGTGTTTTTGGAAGCTCAAGTGCAGCTGTGCTATTGCTCAAAAAGCAATAATACAATAAAATCTTACATAATTTATGAGGCAATGTATTGGTGGATTCCTTAGAGATTGCTATTAATTAATCCTAAACATACACAGGTGGTAGATTTGTTAGTAATAGATGCAAGTTATTGGAAAAATTGTTTTTATTGGGCCTTCTTTTCTTTGTAAGACAATTAAAAAGCAAGAGGGAAGTTTCTGGAGCAGTTTTAAGCAGAGATATTATGATAAAGCTTTGCTTTAACCATCCACAAATATATTGTGTTAGTCTCATCTCTGATCATGTAGTTGAGTTTAATTTAATTTCTCTGTCTTCAGTGAGTGCAGCTGAAAAAGAACAAAATCAATTAAACAGTGGCTTAGTTCTGGGAATACAGGAGGTGGCTCTGTTTAGTTTTAAGGAAATGAATCAGCATACAAGATCCTCATCTTCACATGTGCACCTGTGAAATATATGGCTTAGAAATAAAATATGTTATTGCCCTTTAATGAACTCAAAGTGCTCAGTTCTAGTCTTTTCTGATGATCTCCGTTGCAGCTCAAGTGTGTTTGCTTTAGTCCTATATAGCTGCCAATCCCATCTGGCTTTTATTATAACGCTGGGCAGGGGACTAGCTCCAGCTCATGCCAGCCACTCTATCATATGCTTCAAGCTCACAGTTTGTTTTCTAGTCCCCTGAAATGCAAGAGACAGTGAATAAACTGGGGATAATGTTTTTAATCTTAGTCTTTGTGTTTTGCATATGTGCTTCTGTTGTTTCTGTGGAATACTGACTGAACTATCTTTAGCACAGGAATGCGTGCACTGGGACGCTTGGCAGGACAAGCCATGCTTTGCCAACTTGACTGACCATCTGGTTTAGTGACAACAGGGAAATGGAATGGCACTTCAAATAAGAAATTAGTGAAATAAGCAGCCTGACAGCACCAGGATACTTGGGATTCTCAGTGGATAATCTCATGAACCAAGGCAGCAAGTTTCTTCTGGTCTATGAGACCAGGCTGAAACTAAAGTAATTGTGTTGAAACAGGCAGTGTACTGCAGAGGAAGAGGGAAGAGATGCAGCATGAAGCTGCACAGATCCCTGAAGGCAAGGATGGAAGATTTTATCTGGTACAGCAGAGCTGAGATGGGGAGTGTGGGTTAAGCGAGGAGGTGAATCACTGACAGTTTTTGGTAACTGCTGTGAACAAGCTAGTTCAGTTTTCAAGCAGCAATTGCTCATTCCAAATGATTGCCTTCCTGCTTCATAGGAAATAGTTATCCGTAATTTATTTGTACCTACACCTTGAAGATTAACACAATGTTAATATTCTGTGAGAAGTAGTAAATAACACAACTGTGTGTGAGCACAGACTTAAGCACAAGCTAGATCATTTACAGTAGAGTGTTCATGCTAGCCAGAGACTATAGTAGTAATTCTGGAGTGGATTTATGACACAAAACCAAACAACAAAACCCACCAGCAGCAAAAAACATTGCAGAGAATGAAAAATCTTCTTTTTGGAATATTGCTGAGAAATAAACACAAAGTTAAAGGTAAATAAATAAAAATAGATGACAAAGGGTATATTCTAAAAAATTTGTGCTGCTTTTATGTCACAGATTAAGCCATTCTTTTACTGCTTTTATCTATGTCTGAAAAAGTCTTAAACTGAAATAATTCTAGAGTTGCCTTGATTGCCTAACTTGTGACATACCTTTAAATCTTACAGAGCAGCTGCTTTGCTCTCTCATTATGTTATAAAATTGTTCTATATTTTTCCATCTGCTAGTCTCCTGGTTTTATAGATGTGTATCCTTTTGGTTAAACCATATGAATGTAAAGAAAACAGTACAGCAAGCTAAACCAGCCCAGCATGTTTTCAGTCAGAAATCAGAAGCTGTCAGTAAGATATGGAAGAAGGATGCTTATGCTTCTGTTCAGCTATAAAAGACAAGAAGACAAACCCAGTGAACTGTATGAATACGTAAATGGGAAATGAAAACCTCAGACCTACTAAGAGTAGATGAATCTGTTATTGTGAATTATTAGTAAGGTGTGCTCATTGGCAAGCTCCAGGTCCATATGAATTAGGAGGTATTTCCCATTTCAGACTTAGTCCACACATCTGATGAATACCCTGGGTCGTTGCATAGCAGCCTATTCTAATGCTTACATTTTTGCACTTTTACAGCTAGAAACAGTACATTTTAGGACAGCACATGCATTGGCAGTGACATCTATTTCTGGAGAAGAAACAGAACTACTCCATTAGCATTTCTGCTTATTTTTTCATTTCAGAGTGCTACTGTTCAGTGTTTCCAGAATAAGATAAAGATATTTGTGCTAACCTCTACATATGCCACAGTTCTCAAAGTTTAATGTGAGTTTCTGCAGAGCTGTGGTTTCAAACCACTGTCATTCTTCATGGCATCACTAAGCATCTTCCATACTTGGTAATTTTGTTGCCCTTTGGCTCATGATGCTGCATGGGTGTGAGACTCAATGATTCTGTGATGACAGTATTTTGGGAGGCCTTCTCAATTATGCGTTCATGATTTTTACCATTAGCTTGAAGTAGTCGATTGGTTAGCTTTGCTTTACTTATGTAAGAGTTAATATATTGATCATTTTCCTCTAGAAAGTTTTTTGCACTAGATTCGAACAGAAAAAAAGTGACAGAACTGTTTGGCTTGTAGAAATTCTAGGTCACCCTTTTTATGTGCACCACTGTTGCAATTACTGTTACTAAGATATGATGAGTTTCAAAACTTCTGGCTTCACCTGAAAGGGAGTTCAGAATTAAATCTAATCTAAGCAGTAAGATCACTTCCTACACCATAAAAATGTTGGACCTTCTGGTCCAATACAGAAAACTGCAGTAATCAACATAAACCATCATGAGTGAATATAGGGTTACAGATTGTGAAGATGGTGGTATGTACAGGAGCCCTCTTAACTTACATTAATTATGAAGCTTAGTAAAATGAGCATTTAAAACATCCACTAGTCCGCTAAAAAGGGGATATAAAATCCTCTACATCATCTTTGTCCTTCAGAATTCTTTGCATTATTAGGTATTATTCATGTTTCTATTTTGCCTGCTTTTAATGATGAACATGTGGTTATATATTTACACTCAGGTTCCATGTTGGTCAAGTGCTCTTCTAATGAAGATAAATGTTACTTAAGTGCCAACATGAAATAAATAACCTCTTTAGTCCTTCTACAAGTAGTCCTGCGTGAAGATTACCCACCCTAGAGCCACTGAAATACTTCTGCCAGATTTGGAGCAAAGTGTAGCTTCATTGGAGGTTATTTCTGTTGCTGTTCCGTTTCCAGTGCACTTGCTTTATTCTTGCAGTGCTAGTGTTATTTGAAGTTACTACGGCAACCTGTCACCATCTGCTATTAGAAAGTATGCTGGGATTTAGTTGCTAGGTGTTGAAATCTGTCATCTTACTCATATGAGGCTAGTTTTCAGATGTTTCTTTTCCTGTTCATATTGCACCCGCAGCTAATATGCACTCTAACAACAGTGCAAATGATTCCCCATTTTTTCTGCTTGACCTTAGGAAGCTCTGTCTGTTTTGCAGAATGCACCTATGATCTTCTATATGTACTTTGTACAAACTCAGCTGAAGCAGCATTTCTTTTACCTTAGCCATTATTTAGTGTTTATACTAGAGCCAGCATTACAGGTCATTTAAATTTGATTTTAATTATACTTCTTTTAAGTGGGCAGGGAGTTTGGGTGCTTCCTGACACATTTTCTCCTCTGTCTCACTGTCATTTGATACCTATTTACTCGTCCTCCTGCTCCTGATCAAGTGCAATTTTCAGACTATTGATTCCTTATTTCCTCACACATTTTATGAAGGCTTATCAGCCAATTGGTTAATTAAAAAAGTAGAATTCGGTGCTGTTTTGGCTCCAAGTTCTTTTACATTTCAATGGAAACGAATGTTTTGAAGTTGGAAAACATATTTTATTAGATCTTTTTGTAGCAGTGAAGTGTGTTGAGAATTATTTCTGTTAATTTTTCCGTGATTGTTGCCTCATCCATCAACACTTTACTTGGATACATTTATCTGTTTTATACATTTCACCTAATTCCAATCAACATTTCCTGCTGTAATTCACAGGATAAATCCTAACAGGCTGAAATAACTTATTAGGATTCTTTCTGAAGAACTTCACCTTCTCTGCCACTGCCTTTTTTATACTATTCAATCCCTACATACAATGCTTGACTTAATGAAATGAAGTTTTGAATCATAAGCATTAGACTTGTGTTTGTAAGTGGTGTTTCTGAAGTGGTGATTCTGAAGTTCCTCTGTCCATTTAGTGAAGATGTAGTCTGCATGCAGAGTGCAATAGATTGTTCTCGTGCAAAACTTACTCTGTTTTCAAGCAGTTCATGCTCTGCGCATTCCTGTGAGAGGTACTTATACAGCATAGGAGAATTTAAGTGACTACATAAAGATATCTGCAGATTTCATCACAGCTCTTTATAGTCCTATATTACACTTAAATTCTAGCAGTGAGAATGGTAATGATGAGACTGCGTAAGTACTTCAGAGATCTGAAGCTGCATCTGAGAAGTGAATCTTTATTGCTGGTGTTGGGGGATTAGGAGGGAGGGGCAAGCTTTTAACCTATAAAGCAGCTTGCGATTCATTTCTGATAGTGGAGATTCCTGGCAGGAAAATTATTAAAGATCAGACAGTATTAGTGTATTTTGCTGCTTTGCAGTTACATGGAAATGATGGAGGAAGTTTTTTAGCAAGCCAGCTTTACTGTCACCTTTTTTATCTCTCATTCAGTCCCACTGATATGAATTTGAGAGGCTGGGTGTGAGGTACTGGCCAGCAATATCTGATCTTTGCTTACAGCTCTTTTCAGTAATCAAGGCATATAATCTGTTAATTTTAAAATCACCATACACAGGTCCTAAGAATAGGCACTCATGCTGCACCAGAATCAAACATACAGCTAGACACATTTTAGAAGTCAGTTTCGACAAAAGAAATAACCTTCTTCAAGTCTGTGTGCCTTTAAGCATCATAATACATCTATTCAATGCTTGGGAAGAAATGCTGCTTATTGCAAGAAGTGACTGTTTAACACAAGTCTGGAAAGGCATTCTGCACTGAACACTCAGCTACTAAAAATATAAGCTTTCTGCATGTACAGTTCTCTAACTTCTGTCAGTAATCTTCTTGCAAAATCAAGACATCAGATGACAACGCCCCCCCCCCCCCCCCAAATTTCATTACTGAATCTTTTGCAATTCATTATTACTTTCAGCTGCACATTTCACATCACAGAAAGGATTTTTTTCTGATCCATACCTGTAGAAGTGAACTACTACAGCAGGAAAACAAGCGTTTCTTTTTTGAAGAGCATCAGTACCCGAGAACACACGATTCCTTACCTGAAAGCTTTTCGTTTACCTGCAGAAAATGTGTCTTCTTAGGCTTAAAAAGTAGACAAGCTTCTCACTAGCACTAATGTTACTCCACAAGAAGGTATGATAGGTCCTTTAGACTGTAATTTTCACTGTTTATATGCAAGAAGTGTGCTGGGTCTGCTCACGTAGGAATAAATAAATAAAAAACGGCAATACAAACTGCACAGCAGCTACATGTGAAAGTGAAAGACCCCTAGTGGCCACAACCTGAAGTTAAGGGACGCTTCCCTGCCCTGAGCGGTGACAGAATGGTTGGGTACAACTAACTGCAGCTGGTACTTCGGTGCTGAGTACCTTTGGTGCCTTTCTGATGTGACAGGAGGATAAAGTGCATTGGAATTAAACAGAGATCTGGAATTAAACAGACTGATCAGTCCCGGCTGGAAGGGAAATTCTGCTCAGAGTGAATTGTGCCAAGTCCCCTTTATCAATTCTAAGCCAGTCTCATGAAAAGATCCAAGTAAATCTAGACAATTACTTTCAGTGTTCATCTACTTCATAGTGTCTTCTTTAACAAAATCAAAGGATTTAAAGCAGCTTCACTTTAAAAACGATGATTAAAACTTCAGCAAATAGAAAGGCATCAGTAAGAAGGATTCTTCACTGTCTTAAAGGAGAACTGCAAAGAACTCACTGTTACTGCTAGAGAGATCAGTGTCTTCGTGACTTCCAGTAAATCACAGTGAAAACCCAGGATTATAAATCATATCTCTCTTCAGCATTGGGAAAAAAAAAAATCAGGACTGAGAAAAAAATAAAATACTTTCTTTTAAGGAAGTTTGGAAAGAGTTGAGGGATGCAGGTGACAGAATTGTTTTCCAGAGTTCTGTAACAGCTGCTTAAATGACTGCAGAATGTAAAAAATACCTTTTCTTACAATATTTCTTCCTGTGAGCACCTCATATTCCTAGAATGATTAGAAAATATTGAGGGTAATATATTTTCTTCCTATAAATTCCTAATGGAAGAATTCTGGCAACACCACATGCCTTTTAGGAATTTAAGGTAATATTGAGTTGTGTTTGTATACAGAGTTTTCTTGTCAGAGTGTGTGTTTCCATGTGGCATTACATAATTAGCACAACTTTCTCACCAGAGCCTACTGCTTGCCAGGGCAGCTTTTGAATTACCCTTTTCAAGTTATTAGAATGTTTCTTTCATCTGGGCTTACAAAAGCTTGACTATTATTTTATTTTTATACACATAAAGGGATGCATCAGGCATTTAGAGTAGTCTGGCTTTAGAAAGAACATGACCTAATATCTTAAGCTATCTGCATTTGTTGATTTCTATCTGGTTTTCTTTCAGAGTCATTTTGTGGCATGCATGACAGCAATCTTAAACCAGATGAACAACCAGCATTATTCAGTTTACATTGAAACTTTTCAGACAAGTTCAGAACTAGTGGTGAGTACAAAATAGTCATGGGGGATGAGAAAGAATCCAGAAAAATTTCCTGTGAAAAATCAGTAGTATTGTTTTGGACTATCTTGTCTGATTCTTCCTAGAATTAAGTCTGTTTCTGTACAATTTCTGCCTCTATGTCATTGTGTTTCCTCCCTCTTGTAATGGTGAGCTTGGCCACTACTGTAATCAGAGACATAAATGTCACTGTTGTTGACCCTCATACCAAGGTGGTAGTATAATAATCAAGAATATGTATTGGAATCTTTAAGTTATACTGTTCTGAAGAGGCAAAAAACCCCAAACCAACCCCTCCCTGCAAACCCACAAAACAACAAAACCAACACTCAACCAGCTTAATCCTTCCTCCCCATGTCACACATGGTGTTTCGTGTTCACTTTCCATTTTCACCGTTGAGTCTACTCCTGGTCCAGATAATGTTCTAAGCTAAATGTAGTAAATGCCTTATTCTTGCAACATGTTATTTTATGGCAGTTGTTTCTCTCATAATTTAACAATACTTGGGGTATATTCTAGTTTGTACCAGGAGTCACTATGTTCTAGAAGGTTTCAGTAGTTCCATATCTGTCCTTCAACTCTCCTGATATAACTCTGAAATAAGTCTGGGTATTGGCAAAGGTTTTGATTACACCATCTACGGTTTGCCCATGGAGGTAATATTTTCAGTTGGCAAGATTTGTTCATTTTCCTTTCTTTCTTAAAGTCAGAGTGGTGCCGCAATTGCAATGCTCACAGATCAAATCTTGGAGAGCATTTGCAATTCTTCATGTGCCTTAGTTTATTTGAAAATGTGACACTACTTTAACATAGTTTCAGCTTTCAAGCAGCTTGGATACTTGGTCCAGGAAGTTTTAGTAACCCTTAAACTACTCCCAACAGTTCTGCAAAGGGAAAAAGACATGAAGGAGAACTGAAATGATTATTGTCATTTTATTTAAGTTCATTATGCAGCAATCTAAATACTTCTAGGAAAAGTAGAAGTGTTTAGTTTTTTTCAGAAACTTTCTGTCACTGCCTTCAATTTTTAATTTAGATTACTAAATTTGGACTAAATTGACTAAATAAATATCCTATATTTTTCAAATCTATTTATTCTTTATGCATAGTGAGACTGTTTTGCTAATTAGTGAATAATTGAACAGCTTTACTCCAAAGTACTAGAACTTTTTCTTTCCATTCAGTTATGGCTTATCTTCTTTGAAGAGCCCAGTGTAAGGGCTTTTAGCTTTCATTCGTAATCTGAGACTGCTGTTTTGCAGAACTTCTTTTCCAATCTTGAGCATACTGATATCACCAGGAATTTTTAACATTGACTTCAATGGAAAGCAAAGAGGAACCTTCCATCTTAGTTCTTTAATCACAGCATGAATGTTTAAACTTTGTTAGTCACAGACTTACTGTATTTTGTTGTTCTAGGACTTCTTGATGGAAACATTCATAATGTTCAAAGATCTCATTGGGAAGAATGTTTACCCTTCAGACTGGATGGTAATGAGCATGGTGCAGAACAGGTAAAATGGGGCTGGAGGACAAGTGGTCATATTCCATATGTTTGTGAAAAGTGAATTGTTTCAGAGCTTACATGAAGTTTTGCTGTGAAGTCTAAGATGATTATATCATTCCAGTTTGGTGAATACAAGAAGGTCATAATCTGAAATAGTTCACTGACAAGACATTAAACAGCTAGCTGCCTTTGCTCTAAGTACACTTACAGTGGAAAGGAAAAAGCAAATTAATTAACAGTAATGTGCAAGTGTATAGTTGGTCTCTATGCTGACAGTCAACAGAAACCAAACTGTAAAAGGCCTGTTGAATCTTAAATGTACAATTTCTGCACATGGTTAGAATGTCCTCACTAATATGTCAGCCAGTTCATTGTGACAGAAGAGTCATCAAACACAGATTTCTTTCTGAACTAATATGGTACTTGGATTGTTAAAAGGTCAGAGGATAAAGACTGAATATTTGAGCACAACACACTGTAGGACGAGGTTGGATCCCTGGTGCTTGCTGTAGCTCACATCATTGAAGAAATGTGTTGCTATACTATGGGTTGTTTAGGTTTCATCATGAGCAATTACTAAAACCTCAGGTATATTGCCTCTGTAGATCAAGATGGCATCTAAGTAAAGTTTGTATAATCAAATTTATCATGTTCCCTATTGTTTGCTTTATGAGAGTTTACTATTTACTACACATCTTTGAGTACTCTTCTGTTATAAAACAGACTGAAGGAAATACCTTGTGGACATAAACTGTGCAGATTATACACCTTTACCCACAGCTATGATCTGTCTGCTTTGGTGTCACCATAAATGATGGTGGGATAAACAAGGTATTTTGATCTCTGTTAAGCCACAGGACCTCTGTTGTGGTGTTAGGATTGCAAGTGATGTAAGTGAAGTTTCATATTATATAGATTTTGCTGCCACAAGAGCTCTTTTCAATTTATCATTTATATATAGGGGATATATATATTTATATATATGGGATACTGAATTGGAACAAAATTGGAAGTGATCTTTGTGTATCGCCACACTGAGAATGGTTTCAGACAGCTGGACCACCGTTTCACAGACACTTCAGAGTGTCTTTGAAATATTGCTTGTTTGAAGAGTAAAGGAAATGTTCTTCTCTTGAGGCATGAGGTTGTTTGGTTATTATGGGCTTCAGTTAGAAATAAATGTTTTTGGCAGCAAGAAAAGGCTGGTACCTAGGGTATGGGATAGGTTAGGTGAGGATTTATTTCCTAAGAATTATTCCTAGTCATTCTGAGTTACTGGCTTTTTCCTTTTTGTGTCTCTAGTCTGTAACAGAGGAAAGCAAGGGAGGCTTGGGCTGAGAATGTAAAACAAATGGCTGCTCTAAACAAAGCTAGTTGGTTCAATGTATTTATTTGTGGAAATTGTGAGGAGGAGTTTCCTCAGGTTTAACAGGCATCTGTGTATGTAGAAGAAATTGAACAGAAAAGTAGCCATGAGCATGTGACCACTTTACCTTGTGGATTTATATTTTTATTTTCTGGGTTTCCTCCTTTTATAAAATCACAGAATAGTTTGGGTTGGAAGGGACCAACCCCCCTGCAATGAGCATGGACATCACCATGTAGATTAGGTTTCTCAGAACCACATCCAGCCTGGCCTTAAATACCTCCAGGGATGGCTCACCTCCCCCTCCCTGAGCAACCTGTGTCAGTGTTTTACCACTCTTGTAAAGAATTTTTACTCACATCCAGCCTGAATCTCCCTCTTTTAGGTTAAAACCATCACCCCTCATCCTATCACAACAGCCACTGGTAAAAAAGTCTTTCACCATCTTTCTTATAGGCCCCTTTTAAGAACTGAAAGGTCACAATAAGGTCTCCCCTCTTCATACTTAGTGCTAATTATGGCTAAAAATCTCACTGAAAGGGATTTTGTTTTGGGTAAAAAAATCACTTCATTACCAGTTTTTGATCACCTGTACTGTCATTAATTTAGTTCTGTAGAAATGGCAGTAACATTGAGTTTACTAGGAGTCTCAGAAGAAATAGTCTAAGAATTAAGTCAAAAGATGCATAGATTCCAGTTAACTTAGCGGTAATAGAATTACAGAATGGCTTGGATGGGAAGGGACCTTAAAGCTCATCCAGTTCCTATTCCCTCCCACGGGCAGGGACACATTCCACTAAAGCAGGTTGCTCCAAGACCCATCCATAGATGCTGTTTATTTGAAATGTCACAGTTATGTAATGTCACTCTTCCAGTTTTATAGTATTGAAAAAGAGAGAACAGAGGATACTTAATAAAGCTGTTAATCTCCTGAGAGTATTTGGTCCTGAGGAAAATATTTGCTAAGAAGGGTTACAGCAGTATGATATTAAATTTTGATATTGGATACCTTTTCATCTAGGGTCTAAATGGAATGATATTACATGAAAAGGTTTTCTTTTTTGTGTTCCATGATTCAAAGTGAGAATTGTGTTTCTAGTGGGTACTGATGTGGCAGTGAGGCCTCAGGTGCCTAAACCTCACTTTGTCACTCATGTGCACTCATTCATGTGGAGACACCATGAACCCCTCTTCTGAGGTGGGCAGATACAGACAAGATGTTCATTCTAGGTAAGATTTTGTAACTGATACTAGTTTCAGCCCACTTGTTTCTCAGTCTGAGCCAGTCTTTGGCCTATAAAGGTAAAATTTAATCAGTGCTGGTGCTGCAACTGGCAATTATTTTTAATGTAGCAAGGATTATGCTTTGAAAGTATCAGCTTAGTACTAAAGGAAGCTAACAATCTTCTATTGTATGTAAGCACATCAAACCTTTCATATGTGAAACTGTTTCTCTCATTTAAGAAATGCTGTCAACATCCGCATTATTCACAAGTACAGAGTTTTCTTTATGCCATGGAGCAGGGGAAGTATCAGTCCTTGTTCAAAGAATATGCCTTTGGGGCTTGGGATTCACTTGGCATCTCTATTGCCTCAGTCACTGACAACAGAAATGCACTGGTCGTGCTGTGCATTTGCTGATAGTGCCTCTTAATGACTCTGATCTTTGTGGGGCAATGTGGAGTAGGCAGGTTTTGTTGCTCTACACCTTATCCTGCACTGGATAAGTTAAATGAAAATATTTAAAGAAGAAAGTCAGCATTAAAAAAAAAATTAAAAAAAAATTGAGTTTAGAACCTATTTAACAGTGCTCTGTAAACACATTGCCTACCTAAATTGCCTTGGCACTGTTTATACTCTTTGATGATGTTGCTGTTCCCAAGATTACATAAGGAAATGAGTTATTGATCTTACTTTCATGTCTTAATTTTATGTTATACCAACAACTGGGAGGGGAGACTTTTGTTGTCAGTCTTGATAGAAATTTGGTTTTGGGGGTTTTTGTTTGATTTTTTTTTTATTTTTTTTTTTGAGGGGATGGGTGTTCTGTGATATAAATTTGAGACTAATTTAGATTTCTAAATTTGTCTTATTAACATGTTGTTCTTCAAACTACAGAAGTAGGAGGGAAGAAGTCACAAGGGAGCAGGCTGGGGTCTCTTGTAATAACAGTGAGAGAAGAAATTAAAACCCAGAAAAAGGATTAGCATAGATGTTTTGCATTCTTAATTCCCCTGTTCTGAGCAGGAGGCTACATGCATGCAGACCTTCTTACTCTCAAGGAGGTATTTTACCTTAAGAGTCTCCCCTTACTGAACTTGCAGAAATATTAGTTACAGGCTGTAAGGCATGTCTGTTGTGTAACCTGGCCAGTGGCAGAATGGAACTGGCACTTTTTTCCTAACGGCATTCCCCTACAGGCATTCAACAGAGCCTGACAGTCTCCCCTGGATGATCTCTTGTGGTTTGTACCTTGCAAGGCAAGTGGGCACTGGAAGAGTTTTGCTGTAGGATATACTGCAGTACAGGAATGTAAAATAAGAGTGCATTTACTGAGAGGCAGAGGAAAGGGAAAAGCATAACCGGTGCTGCAAGTGTGGTCTTGTTTGTGAGTAAAGGTGTTCTTAATAAGCAGGTTACTCAAATTACTCTTACACATAAATAAAGCCAGACAGTGCATTTATGATATCAGTGATAGTTCTACTACATGTTAGATATCTGGCATAGATCAGGGGAAAAGAAAGAGAGAATGACTTCTTATAAGGGCCAAAGGAAGGGAGGATGGACACATTCATGTTCAGGAGAAATTGTGGTAGGTGAATTGAAAAAATGAGAGTAGAGGCTTGATTGACTAAACTTAGTCAAGCTTTGCCTGTATCAAGGTGGAATGATTTAACTCAAATTACTTTCAATCACTTCTGAATAATGTCCTGTTTGCTTTCAAAGCATGTTCTGATTCCCAAAGCCCATCTGAAGGAGGCAGAGGCTGTGTATACTAGTTCCACTGTACTGGAAGTATTCTATTAGCAACTGAGAATCAAAAAAGGCGAATGCACTCCAGTTCTCCCCCTCCTCCCCTTCCATTAACAGCAAGATGGGAAGTACACTTTCGTTTTTGCGGCATGCTAGGTGGGAAATAGTAAAATCCTCATTGAGGATTATAAGAATATAATAACCAAGTTATTTTTATGATCCTCAATGGCAGATTTAACTAACTTTTCTTCTAATGAAGGTTGCTTACTGTACATTTCCTACTAGTTGATGTTGCTTTTATGTGCACTTTATTCCACTTATAGTACTTAGACTATTGGTTATTAGCTTATTAAAAGTAGCAATTTCTAGGTACACACATGGCATTTGTGGGGAACTGCTTTGCTGGGTTAGGTAATACCAAATAGTTTGCTTATCTCTTAGCTGTTCATAATTTGCATTTAGAGACACATCATTCCTCCCAGGAAATTCCCCTATCTTATTATCAACACTGGAGTGCATAGGGAGTCAAGTTCACCAAATAAGTTATATGGGGAGTTAGCAACTAAAGGGAAACTATTCACAAACCCTTCCTCCTGTTCTGGGTTTGGAATGGTAATTTCTTAGGCACTTGATCTTATCATAATTAGTACCTGGAATCAGTCTCAGTTAATGTCCAGTCCAAAGTGGCTTAGTAAGCACTCTCCTTGTTTGTGTGTCCATTTGAGTAGGGGTTTGAACCTTGCTGACATGTTTAGAAAGAAAAGGAAATGTTTTTTCACCAGCACATTTCAAGGTCAGATCCTATTTGTGGAAAAACTCATGTGAGAGAGCACTGAAGGCTATTTTCTAACACCAGTAGTTAGGCTTTTTCTAAAACATGTTTTCATAGCCTGTATATCTGTTTTCAGACATCTGTTGGAGTCAAGTGTTTCCAAGCCCCTTTAAAGTTGAACTTGAAAGGTTTAGCACTGCAGGTATTTGGCAACAGAGCAGGAAATAATGCCAATTTCCTTTCATTATACATACTAAAAATAGTTGCTTATTTGCTGATAAATGCTTTGTAACACCCTCAAGACCTGGTTCTCATGTAGCTCACCTGTCTGGGCAGCATTATTAATTCAACAAAATCCCATCATGGCTTCACATCAGTGCCACCTGCATCCCCAAGTGCTTCACCATTGCTCACACTGCCAGGAACTAGACAACCTGTCAGTATCATTAGGTCCTGGCCAACTAGTGAAATGAGGCAGGATAAGATCCTGTCACCAAGCAAGGGATTCTTGGGATTGTTTTTTTTTCCTTTGGGTTTTTTTGGGGGTTTTGGTTTTTTGGGTTTTTTTTATTTGTTTGGTTTGGGGGTTTTATTTTTTCATAGATCATCTGTGAATGGCTCTGTTAAACCTCACTTTGGAAAAGCACGTTTTCCACACTACATGTACGTGTGCTTCTGAACAACTCTACCTTTGGATAGAAGTCCTCTCAGAAGTAGTAGCTGCTTATCGTATTGTACTGTGAAACTTGACAAAATGTTGCTTTATGGGGAGATAGTGTTTTTAAATGTGTAGCCTCAACCTTTAAGTAGCAACAATGGCTGTTGGACTGCTTTTTCTTTTGAATTTTCTGAAGAGAAAACTTGCACAGCTGTAGTCCCAATTTAAGCCTTTTATGTGAGAATGGTATTTATAATAGAAGTTGGGAGAGAAGGGAAACTGAACACAGTTGGCAGAACATAGGGAAACATGCCTTTTTCAAGCAAGAAGTTTAAGTATGGGAGATATCTACAGACTGTATTGCTACTACCAACTCACTAGATTGCAGAGCCATAGAATATCACACATTGGAAGGGAGAAACCCCCCAAATTAATTAACTTCTCAGTTAAATATCAAATTAATTCAGAGACTTCCACCTATCTAGAAATGAAAGGTTGTCATATTTTCATGTTTTTGAAATATTTAATACTGTGATGTATGTACTGATGTCAGTGGGTACTGTGACTATTCACAGGCACTAAGACTGTACACAAGGTACACAAATTCAGTTGTTAAGAGTCTGTATTATCCTTTTCTGCAGCTGGTGTATAATATGCTGTTAAATTTATAACAAGTCTGATGAGATTCTCAGATCAAGAATAACATTTTAATTACAAACATAGGAAAACCCTCTCCTCCTTAACTTTATTTCCTTGATTATTGCTATGAAGTGGTTCTGCTGTCATAGGAAATATAGAAGAAAACTCAGATATTTTCTCTCCAGCTATGCTTCAACAGAGTGCTTGAAACATTGCTCAGCTCATTATCTGTTTTGCAGAAAATAAAAAGGGCATTTATTTATTTATGCTTAAGATGAAGAAGATAACACAAGTACCTTCAGTTAGTTTTATTGTTCGTTTTCAGAGATGTATTGGGAGCTAAGCTGCATTTATGTAGCTAAGCTTGGATGATGGTGTTGCAGTTGATTTTGCACAAGTGAGGCAGAATTTAGAAGGCTGAGCTGTTGCATACAAGTAACTCCTCTCTTTGATCTCCTTTTCCTCTGGCAACTTCTGACTGGCCTAAACACACTTGACAGAAATGCAGTTGTTTTTCTTAAGGGCTTGAATTTGAATTTTCAGGCGGTCAGAATGCATTTCCACATGGGCTTATGGCATATGGCAGAGCTGTGTAATTTTAATATATGGAAAAGTAGTTTAAGCAACAGGTATAAATGTCTAATGATAATATTCCTTTATGCACATGTGCACAAAAGAGTTAATGAAGCAGTATAACAAGTTCAAACAGTTTGTACTATTTAGTCATTTCTTTAATCATGTATAACATTAAGATGTGTCCTTGGACAGTTTGTTTTTGCTGTGAGACTGAAAATGTCCTTGCTGAAATGCAGTTTCCCTGTAATATAAAGTCTCTTTCGGAGGCAAAGAACATTTTATTTATTGATTGATTTGTTTTTCTTGCTGGGCTTTTCACTATACAGTGTGTTGGGATTCTCAAATTTGTATCTCCTTACCATTACAACAAGGTAACTCTGTTTCCCAGTTGTTTTTCCCAGTCCCTACAAAAGTACTTGTAACTAGGGCAAATGGCGTAAGGTTAGTTCTGGGGAAAGGAATAAGGCAGATGATACAGAGAAGCAGCAGTTGTTTCACTGTGGGTTGTAAATTTACTTCCATGGAGAGTTACACTTCCAGCTGTGGCTGATAAGTCTGACTCAGTCATTTAATGCTTTGCTGTCAGCTATGAGCCTAGCAGAGAGCATTTCTTCTATCTGTAGGTGTTTGTGTCTAATGTAACCTTACTTTTCAATCACTGCATCTTTCTAGCACCAACTACTTCAAGATGCTTATTCTGCACTAACTCTGCATGTTGCTTGTTGTTACCCATGTGGTGGAATTATCTGCTTTACCAAGAATCTAAACACTTAATTATGTGGTGACTGCAGCAGATCATCCACTCAGCAAGACAGGCTATTGCCTATCATGGCTGGGGTACACAGTGGATGCATGCCGCATTCTGACTGCAGTCATCTAGTCTTTTATTTAAAATGCAGAGAAAATATGCTGTGAGATACCCCTTTCCCACTCCCACTACAGAGCATCTCATCTTCCTTGGCATCAACTGCTAGGATGCTCCTGCTTCTGGAGTATGAGGTCTCCTGAGCTAAAAGCAAAACTTCAGTGGAGAGAACAACTCAACACAGAAAAACAACTTGTTACTTTGATGTTTTCAGCAAGTCAGTAAGATACTGTTATTTTTCTGGATGCAACTTTGAGTCAGGGATAGAAATCTCTAAGGTTCTTTGCTATGTGCCCTGTTATAAAATATTTTTTTTTTATGTTTTCACGTATTTTAATTTTAGTAAAACACTTGGGGGGTAAGACAATGAGTAACATTTTCCACTCTGTAGAATAGAGGTGCAAATGAGTAACTTCAGCCAACACTTCTTACCTAGAAGGTATTTTGGGAAAATTAAATATATAAAATTTTCTCATGTTTAGCATTATTTTGAACAGTTATTTTCATATTTTTTAGACAGCAGCATCACAAAATAACCTGCTAGTTATGCATAATGATGTCTTTTAAAATTCATAATGTGCTGATTCAGTGCAGCTTCTGCACTGATAAAGTTCAGGCTGTAAAGTACTAAGCTCAAGTGAGCAGCAATTAGACAAGAGGCAGATGCATAGTTGTCTGTACCTGTAATGAGAGATCCTGTTCTTCACTTCAGATAAATACAGGATTCCCTTAAAGGAAAGACAAAAGGTATTCACTACATATTTTCAACAAGAATATCTGAGAAATCAAAAGTACATGTACTATAAATACAAATATAATGCAGGTATAGGGAAGGGATTTAAAATGCAGAAAGCTTATGTGATGGGGGAGAAGAAAAAGCAAAGCCCATATACTACAGTTTACCTTTAAGGTTTTATGGTGAGATTATGAATAAAATACAGAGCTACTTAAATAAAACCACCCCCAAGCCAAGCAAACAAACCCAGTGTTATCCATTAGCTTCATGTAACTCTCCGATTTTATTTTTGACATGTGAATTTCTAGAAATAGGCCCTAGAAACAGCCATGAGAGTGTGTTTACTGAAGTATCACCTCTGCACCATTCTTAGAAATGAGGAGTAAATGATATGTGCAAATATTACAGTCATGGTAAATTAGTGTTAACAAGTGGAAAACCAGTGGAAGAACGGAGAAGTAATTTCACAATATCAATTCAAAATTCCTTCAAAAGTGAAGGCCCTAAGAGTTTCCTATAGTGTATGACATCCTGATATACCATGTCATCACATTCATGTTTACTAACCGGGTTTCAGCTTTTCATCTTATTCCCAGCCTTGACCTAGCACCAAAGACACCATGTGATCTTTAATTTCATTTTAAATTCAGATTGTTTCTACTCTGCAGACTATTAGCTAGAATACACTAAAGAGGAGAGTAGACTGAAGTGAGAACCTGCTCCCAGTACAGGGCAAATTACTGAAAATATCTTTCCAACTAAGTTATTTATACCAGAGTCCATTAGACAGTTTTTTGTGCACTTAGTTTTCATGCTGGGAAGTTTCTTAAGGTGTGCTAAACATCAAGAGTTTGCCCTAAATGTGCACCTTATGTGCAGTTTTGAAAATGTATTTTGATTCCTAAATGGGAGATAAGCAGTCTTTAAAACATGCTTTAGGGAGATGCTGAAGGAAAAGCTACAATCCAAGGCAAAGTCAAGAGATCTCAAATGGAAATTTAGCTTCTACAGTGAAGTGTTAAAACAATTGTTCATTCTTGCCTTCCTCTGGTTGTTGCTGTTGTACTGCTGCCCAGTTGATACAGCATGTAGTGTTTTTGTATGCTTGGCATAGCTATTCAAGGTAAACTTTCAAATAATACTAATAAAGAAAATTAATTGTACCTAACAAAACATTTATAACTGAGACAAGAGAAGCTGGACAGCAGTGATTTCTAAGCAGTTATTTTCCAACTATGCTATTTTGATACACTCTCTGGCCATACATTGGAAATTTAGGAGAATGACAATGGCTTTATCATTAGGATTCAATATGAATGTACAAAATAAATATTACTCAGTCTATAGTGATACTGAATTGACACAAGAGAGAAATATGATGAGTTATACTACAGTGTTTGCGCTACTGGCCATATTTTGCCAGTTTCCATGTGAAAGGATTGCTTCCTGAGTTTTACCATTATGGTGCTCTTAATAACCAGGCTTCACATAGCTACAAGGTTTGCAATAGTGTTTCCAGCTTGCATTGCCCTTTGTTTCTAATCAGTGACAGCTTGCCACACTCTCAGGAGATAATTTCTGCTGGGTTCTTGTATAGATTTTTGTTACTCTTTTCACCATTTTTCTCAGGCTTTCTTCTGCTGCTCTGTTTTGGTCACTGAAATAGTAAATGTGCATTTTAATCTCTTCTGTCACACTGGTTGCTTCTCTGAGCTCTCTTCTGTAGATTTCATATCTTCCAGGTTTAGCTTATAATTGCTGATCACTGTTTCAGCCATTGACAATGATCAGCATTTGGGATTGGGTCTTACCCATGTTGTTGGTCTCTTTATTTAACACACCACCTTGTAGTTTTGCACACAAGAAGGAAGAGGCTTCACCAATGAAAGTGGTGATTGATCAGCCGTTGGATACAAAAAAATCGCCTGTCAAACTGAAGTTAGTGTAACTCCTTCTGACTTTGTGGACCAAAGTTCCTGAAAGAAAAGTACTTCCCGCAGAAGGGTTTATGGGAAGAAGTTATGACTTTTAAGAATGGTCTTCTTTTAAAAATGTCTTCATTGCTTTTCAGACATGACTTGAAAAATACACATATCCCATCATTATAATGGTTTCTTTCAGTAAGAGCTTTCATAATGACATAAGAAATAATATTCTTTCAAAGCCTACCTCTACTTTTCTGTGTCTGATTATCTGGTAGAAGTTGGTACTTGATTAACTTTTTCCACCTGTCGTTGCAGCCGTCATCACAGCAAACGTGACACAGCAAGCATGAGTTTGAGTTGATGCTCATAAATACCTAAGTGAATTAATTCAGCCTTCACTCAATATCTGCTTTACTCATATCAAAACTGAAGCAGTGAACTCCCAAATTTTAGAGCCTTGTGAACTTAAAAAGGCATTGAAGAGAATCTCACTGCTGGTAGACCACTGCTGGAAAAAAAATCCTGTTAAGAGTCAGAGGAAAGGGTAATTCATCATTTTGGGAAGGTTTGTAATTCTGTACCTGATATAGGCACCTTTCCCAAAATAACTTTGAGGACCCAGAAGCATCTGGATCTGAAACTAGGTACAGAAAAAGGCCAGCTTTTGCAAAGCCACCTAAGAACAGGCAAAGCCTATCTAAGGGGGGTTCCTTGTTTGTTTGGGAGTTTTTTGTTGTTGGTTTTGTTTTACTGTGAACATCTCTTTGTTTCCTGCTGCAAGGAGCTGATGCACTAATTCTAACTTGTTTGGTAAAAATAACTTGGAGTTCCAAATCTATATTTGACGTTTATCACCTATTTGCACTTCAAAAGCAAGGACAATATGCAGACCTATTTTACTGTTAACTAGAGTCATCATCGTCTAAGGAATAGCCTCGAAATCCTTCTTTGATTAACCACATGTTGTTTATGAATACAAAATTGTTTCTTTGCTTCATGTCAGTCCCTCTGGGTTTTTTGGTTTTGGGTGTTTTTTTTTTTGTTTGTTTTTTTTTGTTTTGTTTTTGTTTTTGGGTTTTTTTTTGAGAGAGAATCAGTTTGAAATCAGATTTTTATATTACGATGATTTTTCAGCTTTCTCTGGCTTAAATTATTTATATGAAGTACTTACTGTATTGCTTTATCCCTATTTGGAACATACATCTAAGTATCTGAACCTAAGTACAGTTGCACAGAATTCTATTCATTAGGCTTTCTTTCAAGCCAAAATTTGAAAGCAATTTCTCTGACAATACAGTAGAAGCAAAGCAGAAATCTAGGAAGCTAAAGGAGATAGCAGCAGTTGAACCATGGTGATTCTGTTGCTCTCTGATGCCAAAACCTTGCCTTTTTATACCCAGATTGGGCCCAGACACTGGCCTGTGTAGTTCATACATAGATCTCCAGGCCCAAGAGGTGAGTATAAACAGTAAATTAGGAGCATCAATTCCCATAAACTCAGTAAATATCATGAAAATTATTGTGGGTAAATGAATTTCAGCAATTTTAGATCACAACTATTTAAACTTAGGAGAAATTAATTTCCTATTAAGTAAATGTAGAAAGGTTATCAAAATTAAACACCTGAAAAAACAGATTAGTAGTCCTGTGTGATGATTAAAATTAAGGGAAAATGTGACAAGAAGAATGTTAAACAGGAAAGCAACCTCATGACATCATCTGTATGAGAAATCAGGATCCACTCCTTTAGTCAGTCTAGATCAGTCTGAGCTTGCAAAGCAAAAATGAGCACCAAGCCTCAAGTTCAGAGAAAAGGTAAGCTCCAATGATCTGTTACAGGAGCAAGAGAAATGAAGTTCTAGTACAAGATAAAGTCTTCCAGTAATCTTCCTCAGTAACTTCTGAGGTCAGATAGTACATATTGTGTTTTCTGAGCTGTTCTGGGGCACAATTTTTCTATCATCTGTTTTCTAGCTGTATCTTCTCCGTTACATGAGTTGTAATTGAGAACTGATGTTATGAATAATCATGAAAGGAATGCTGACTTCTCCAGTCAAATGACTTTAACTCTCTCCTTCTGGAAGAAGTCATTGAGGTAGGACAGCATGGCTCTGGCAGGAGCCAGGAACAGAATTCAAACCTTCTGCCTAAGTGACTTCCAATGACAGAAATAGATACACCCTTTAGGCAAAATACAAATGCATGGAAATATTTGGAACCTGACAGTCTGGAATTACTGTGTGCTTCCTGCAAATATGTGATTCCACTGTGTCAGATAAAAATATCTGTGAGAACGAACAAGGTAGTCACAGAAGATAGCTCATATGTGATTATATTGTATAGAACACCATAAATATTTCAAATATTATCAGTAATTTTTACTGGGCATTAAGTACATAAATATTTCTTGGGTGTCCCTCAGGCTTTTCCTGTATGGCTAACATTAAACCACAAGCTCTTCACAAAATATATAAATATGACACACAGTATGTCCATATTATGAAACAGATTGGCACTAATAAATTTCATGTGTGTGTTATGATTATTTCTACTGTATCTTGCATGATATTTCTGTGCTTAAAGGCAAAGTACCTAAAAGTGTGGGGTTTTTTAATGTAAGAAAAATAATTGGCACCATAGCAAATTCTGCCACTGTAGGTGCTCAAGTCATGTGTAAATACAGAGAATTTGGGGAATCAGAAATGGAGGGCTCCCCCTTTACTTCATCCAAAGAGTTGGCATGAAGGGAAATGCTATCTCTGAGCAGCTGGAGCTGAAGAACTTTATTATGTGAGCTGGCAGGAAATATACTTTGTAAATCAAAGGAGAATCCAGAGCAATATAGTTCTAGAGAAAAGACATGATGCTAAAAAGACCTTGACCCCAAACTCCTACTCAGAAGAGTAATAGGGCTGCTGACAGACAGAATAGCACATAGGTGCCTGCGATTCTGCCTCACTGTGTAATTTTTGTGCTGTCTAAAGTAGACTATTCTTTTTAGAATCCCCTTTTTTTACAAAATCTTAAACTGTTTGTGCCAAGCATCCAGCAGTTCTGTAGAGATTAATGTACCCATAAGTGTGAAACCTTAGGGAAGAATGTGTTTATTTGCTTGTGGGTAGTGTAGGGCAGCTCCAGAGGAAATCACATCTTCCAGAATAAGAGTTGATCACATAAAAGGCTAAAAAGGAAGTACAACAGCCTTCAGACCAACAGAGGCTAGAATTGCAGTGGGTACAGTGGGCAAGTTGGTAAGTACATAGACGTGTAGGAGAGTGGTGATAACCTGCAAGTACAGTATTGAGCAAAATCAGGTTTCTTGAACTTGAGGTGATTTGATGGCAGCATTTCACAGATCATACCCTTAATTCAGCTGGCAGGATTAGCTGAGCTAGTTTTAGAAGATGAGACCAGACTATGCCCAGACCACTGGATGTGTGTGGTGATGCAGCAGAGCAACACAGCACCTTTAGAAGTCTGATACCTTCCAGTGCCACAAATATCATTGTAGTTAATACTGTGGTGTCCTTCTGACCATAAAAAACCAAAAGGACTTGGCAAGTTGTAACACTGCATATAAATGACTATTTCCTTGATCACATCAGCAGTCCAGAGGAATGTTATGTTGGTGCACAGGAACCGTTCTTCTTTAGGTTTTCACAAAGAATTTTTTCCTCCTGGAAAACCAGGGTCAGAAGAAAGGGTTTCAATCTGGCCAGTCAAGGTGTTGCCCTGGTGAAGCAGCGTGCTTCTTTGGACTGCTACATTGTGGTTAACCAGCAGGCCCTGTCATAACCCTGACAAAACACGAACTTTTGCTTTACCTCTCATTAAGAAACTGAATTTAGCCCGTGCAATTTTTTTCTTTTTCTTTTTTTGATGGTGGTGAGACTGAAATTCCTTTCAGTGACTGTTCTGCTCCTGGTACCGGCTCATGAACAGCTGCCTAGGGAACAGTATAACAGCAGAGCTGGGAAGAAGTAGCACTGTTTGCTGTGTTATCCCAGCCTCCAGTGAGCAATGACATTTAGTAGTCCTCCCTTCCCTTTGTCTTTGGTCTAACCACTTCTAAGCCAGTATAAGATTCAGCATTCACAGCATCCTGTAAGAATGAGTTGCATAGCTGAGCAAGACTAGCATAAAACCTCTCTCTTTGCTTATTTGAATGCGCACTGATTTTGTTCAGTGCTCTCCAATGCTTGTATGAGAAATGGTGAACAGTCTCTCATCTCCATGGTACTTCTGAGTTTATAAGTCCTGCCATGTCACTCCTTAGACATAAGAGTGTCCCCTGACTAAAGAAACCAGGTGTCATGCCCAATCCATTAGATGTGTTTGATTGTTTCTTTGTCACATTTATTTGCTTGTTTTCTTCTCTCTTATTTCTTTTCGTATGTGTTATCTTGTTGAGGCGGGAGACCAGAACACCACACAGAATCCAATACCAGGGATACCATGTTCCTTTGATGGTAACATATGGATACCCTGTGGTCTCTGAATCTTTTGCTAATAATTCTAATTACTGAATTATTACTTTTTTGATGCTATGAAGGCTAAGATGGTGGGGGGGGTTGAGGACCTTATGCCTCTTAGACCTTTTCTCCAATTGGTTATAGCTAGTTGACAGTCAGTCATTGCATTTGAACAGTTTGGATGGTTTTTCCCTTGTGTTCACATCTTTTGGCTGCCGTGTTTGCTCCCACAGAGCTTGCTCTAGAAATATTTCACCTTAAAACTTTTAAAACTTTTACCTATGAAGCAGAGGAAATGGATCAGTTGTTTTCAAAATTGTAAATGGAATGAAACTGAATTATTTAAATAAACTTTATAAATATTTAGAGATACAATTGGTTTTTGTTTTATAATGGTCCTGGGCTGGAAAATTAGACAAAGAATTTAGTTTTGAAAACATGCCTTAATCTTGCTGCATTAATAAAGAGCATAAATAGGTGCTGCTTTTCAAGGCAAAGGGATAATGTTCACTCTCTTCCTCTTGGAAGAAATAACTCCATAGCTTTGAATATGGTTTTATAATCAATCTGAGGAGGAAGATGGGCAGTGGTGTG
>NW_009942151.1:15589-66838 GCF_000696875.1 Nestor notabilis | reverse complement strand
GCCGGCTGGGCTTAAACCACGACAGGTCCCTATGGAGCTTCTGCTCCTCAAAGTTCACCTTTGAGTCATTCCCACAGCCTATCCCAGTTTACAGTTCCAGTTCTCTTGTATAACATGTTTGTTTCTGTTGCTTCAGATCTTGCTGCTTTCTTATTAATACACCTGCAGATCTTTAAATCTGCCATCACAGAGACCCAGTGAGCAGCTGACTGCTTTGCAGATTTGAAGATAGATTTTTATTTTAGGTACCTAAAACCACAGATGGATATCTAGTGGGATTTTCAAATATCCATCATCTCCTAGCTCCCATAGCTTTTATCATTCCTTCTGCATTTTCAGAAGATAGCTTTATCCCTTTAGCAGGCCTTCAAGGTGAAGCTGGTACACAAATTAAAAACACAGGGGGAAATTAAAATCCATTTTTACAAAGCTGATGATATCTGAACTTTGGAGCTTCTATTTAGGCATGGTTAAAAACGGAAATGCCCTACTTCTATTAAGCCATATTGTTCACCTAGTAAAAAATCTGCAACTTCTGGATTTAGAAGAAATTCCAATTTTTGTATGGTTTCTCATAATATCTGACTTCCTGCAGAGCTGCTGCACTGTTCATCCAAACTCAAACCCATATAAAGAAGCAAAAGAAAATGTAAGTACATGAGTAATCAGAACTGCTCTTATTAAATCCTGAGAAAGTGTCCATCTGCTGATGAAAAAGAGCTGATGTAACTTGGAGGGTTGCATTTCATAAGAAGCCAGGATTACAGCCTGCATTCTGCAAACACGTATATGAGTAACTGGAACTTCCTACAAAAATAGAAACAAATAAATACATTAATAAATTTGTGCAGATTAGGATCACATGAAATGCAGAGTTTTTTTGTAAAGTCTTACAAAGGGACGTAAATAACTTGTACTGCAGTCTCTCCAGTACTGAAGTGAGCAGAATGTTGAACGTGCTTTGGACCACCAGACATTTACAGCAATTATTCCTCTTTTTGTAGCTTGTCAGGATGGTACCTTGCAAACTCTAGTACTTAACTAACATATAGCAACCTCCCCGTTTAATTTTATATAGAATCCTTGAAACATTGCATTAGGTCCTGGGCACAGTTTCAGCTGACAGGTCTTTCCTTTGACACCTCTTGGTGTCAGCTCCTTTTTTCTCTGAAGCCAGTCAGCGAGGAAACTCTGTTGAGCTTGGCAGTAATCAAGACTGAATGAAAGAGATTAATACAATCAAGCATAAAATATCACTGCAATTGAACAGAGTCATCTAATTTTACTCCTGCCTTCAAACATACCAAGTATGTGCAATATTTAAGTTTGAAATTCTTTTTAGTTTGGTTTCTTCAGGAAATGAACTTCTGCAAACACACTACATCTTCAGATATATTTCTTACTCTGTCTCCAAAAAAATATTGAACCCCATAGGTCAAATTTATTTAATAATAATCATATCTAATAGAAAGATGATGAGCTCAAAACAGCTTTGGTGAGAAGACTCCACTATTGTCTATTTGGGGAAGGACCTCAGTGGATCTGCAGCGAACCTACTTCTCCCTATGGACAGGGACAACTCCATGCCTATGGCTCCTTCCCTGGCCCTCTATCAGCATGCCACCAGACCAAAGCTCACCTGGAAACCTCTCCTTTCCAAAGGATTTGGATCACCAATAGTTAAAGAGAAATATTTTCCTCAGACCTACCATGGGAGTTTTCAGTTGGCAATTTCATTTTCCCAGAATTTCGAACAAGTGAAAAGATCAGTATTGGACTATTTTCTGCCAAAGGTTGCAGAGAATGTAAGCAAAACAATTCAGACAGGGTAGAAAATATTGCTGTGTCAGGCACATTACTCCCAGACCTCCAGGAGCATGATTTTATTTTAAATATTGTATTGCAAAAGAAGTATACAGGAGCACATCCCTAATATTTCTTTTACCTCTTGGCTTGACTGCTCCTTGCATTGTACTTCAGTTTCATTGCACCATCACAAGATGGAGTGCAGCAAATTACATCCACCAACAGTCAACTCCAGATGCTAACAGCTACTAATTAGTAAGGGAGAAAAGAAGAATGCTGTTTTGCTACCTGTTGCCATAGCATTTAATAGACTCTGCTCCCTCAAACCCCACAGTTTTCCATCCCCCCTGCTCCCCAGGTGCCATTAGGAGAGAATAATGGTTCCCAAGCTGAGGTCTGCAGATCACATATGGGCTGCGAAGCCACACTTTGAGAGGTTTCCTAATTGGTAGCATGCATGTGTTTTCCCAGCTGCTGCAGAGTATTAGTGCTCCCTCCCTGGCTGGGCAAAAGCAGGTATATTCTGCAGCATACAAAAGGCCCATGTTAGGTCCAGGTGCTGCTTATTGGTCTGGGGAACTAATAGCAGAGGAGTTCAACAGATGAATTTCTCACTGAGCAGTAATATGTTGCTTTAATAAAAAGCTATATCTAGAGGCAGTACTTCAAAACTTTCCCAGTCCCTGTTATAAGCTTTCAATACCATCAAGCCAGGACAAAACCAGTATGTTGTCACATACTTTTAAAACACACTCACAGCATTTCTGAAACAGGCAGCTACTGTTTGCTCATGCATTTGGGTTTTGACTTTGTGTCTATGTTTGTGTCCATTCGTACACAGGGAAACTGAGATTTATTTGAAAGAAGCCTGTTGCTGAAAGTCAAGATAAACCTGCCAGATGTTGAGACTTCAAGACAGAGACAAAAGATGTAGTTATCACTGCCATGTCCAGTGACACCATGAAATCTTTCTTCTACAGAATTGGTTTACATGAAGAAGGTTTATTCAGTTATGTTTTAGGAAATTCAAAGGCTGGACTGGTTTCTGTATTTATTCACTAACATTGCTCCTTGCTACTGTTTTCTATCCAGAAGATGGAACATACCTGTTTCAAAACACTTATATTAATGGCATTTGCAGAGTAGAAAGAACTTTGTGAGGAGTGCTAGTCACAGAAATTCTAAAAAAGATCAAGAAACATCTGGTCACCAGTATTAGAAACTTATCACCAGCAAAAAATAGACAGCATGTAACTTTATCTAATAAACTTGTTTTCTTATTCTGAAGACATATCTATTATAACTGCTATAAATGGAGTACACTGTGTTCATCACTCTGCATGAAGAAATTTGATCTTCTAATTTTTCAGTGCATTGAATGCCTAACTTTTCAGATTATATTTTTATATTACTGTCACCAGGTAAAATTTGCACCACTTCAAAGGAATATTTGCAAGGCAAGTTGTTGAACAAAACAGTATTATCCTCTAAAATCCTGCATAAATTTTCCTTTTGTATTAAACGGGTAATTATGGCAAGAAATGGTCTTCCTCTCCCAGTCCCTACAACACAGTGTGGATGCAGCTTTTCCTGTCACTGCAGACACAGCAGTGTTCTTGGCAGTCACAGAAGAGGATGGAGGGATTTTCATCTTTTCCCATTGCCTACTCTGGTTTTATGTCTCCAGTCCCCACTTCACTGCATGATAATCCACTTCCCTTTGTCTTATTATAACTGTTCCTTCATTCTCTTTTTCTCTTCCCTTCCTTCTGTTCCTCTCCACTTGAGAGCACCTTCATTCATTCACCATCTTTTTTTATCATAAAGCCATGGAACCTGGGGTGTTCAAGCTCATTTCATGCCCTCTGTGGCTCCTCTGGTCTCTCAGCACATGTCCATGCAACACTGAGGGCACAGATGACACCACGCATTGAAGGAAGCTGAAGCAAATAAGAACCAGAATTAGCAACTTCATGATACTGATTTTAGATGTCAGCTGATAACAAGCCCTGCTTGCCTTCCCCAAATCTCAGACTCAAGTGTCAGCTGTGATAATTCTGGTTTTTAATCAGCTAACTTTGCTGAAAAGGTTAGCTGAGTGCAAGACAGTTGCTCACCAATGTTACCTACCTTAACGTCTGAGCTGACAAGAAAACATTCCAGTTTCAGGAGATGCCTAGGCTATTACAAGTGAAAATAAGCCCCACTCATCACAGCAGCAAAATCCATTAAAGAAAACCTTGTGCCATAGCTTTTCACTGTGTTGAAACTCTCTTATAAACATTTTGGGTCAGGACGACGAGCTGTCAAGAGAGAAGGAAACAGTGTCAAACTTGGATCATCTCTCCAAATTCCTGTCTGACAGGAAGCTCTTCAAGATGATGACAAATGGCCACTCTGCACAGAAAACCAGTCTCAGCCAGTATCCCAGACCCAGGTTTGGGAGAGGCACAAGAAGATAGCAAAAAGATCATTTCCATAAAGTTCAAGAGCCCTCTTTTACCCACGAAATGCCCGTATTTCTGCTGAAGAGTGTGGGTGCAAAATGGTGCTAACTTGGGCATCAGCCCCAAGGGTTTGCATCCTTAGTGAGAAGCAATAAAATATGTCTGGAAACATATACCAGTTGAGATGACGAGCTTTTTACCAAATTTCTTTATGTAGGTACTAGGAAATTAATCTCTTGGAGTCTGTCTTTTCAGTAAAGCAACATCCACTCCCACCTGTTGGGACACTGTAGAAGGCCATCTCCTAAAGCTGCAGTCGAGCAGCTTTCAGTCATCCAGTCTTACAGGGCTGTGTTTCAATCAATGTAATTACCCTTCTTGTGCCAGGAGCTCCCACTTCACTGAGTAGTTTAAATCCAGGGGCCAGCCTCCCGTGTGGCAAGTGTTGTGCTGCCATCCCATGCCCTGAGGTTTAAAAAGAAGGTAATCATCCAAAGTTGAGAAAAAAAAATCATTTCTGGAGCATTGTGAGTGGATGTAATGCACTGACACCAAGGAACGAAAATCAAGTCACATTCTCACAGAAAAGAAGAAAACTTTTCATCATCTGCTGATGCAAAGGAAACATTTTCTGCTCCCTGGTTTGTTTTTTTTTCTCATGCTGAATATATGAGCTCAGTTTTCAATTAAAATGTTTCACTTATTTCTGCTCACTGCTTAGAAATAAAAGCAATGTGTTGTATCGATTTAAAGGGGGGGAAAAAAACAATGCTTGACAAGCACAGGATTGTTGAAATTAGTTCATTAGGCTCTATTCAAATTATGTTTCTTGCTATGCTAAGCAACCAAAGTGTTTTAAGGCTTTGAAATAAAATTAATTGTTTGCTCCCCTCACCCCCCTTCTGATACATTTTTGCTTTGCTAGTTTGGGAGCACAGTGCTAATTGAAAACCTTTCAAAGGAACTCAGTCCTACTCTATAGTCTGCAAAGCTGAGACAGACATTTAAACAAAGTGAAATGGAACACATCCAGTTGGGGAAAGGCTGTTATTCATTACAGCAGGGATTTCAAGCACCACATGACCACCCATCTCCAAAATCCTCATTATCTGCCTGAAGTATCTGTCAAAGTATGTTTTCTCTATACAAGTTACTAGGAAAGGAAATCACAGAGACTAATCAGATACTGCTGTTGTTGCAAAATACTTGGTGGAAAGATAGAAAGGAGAAATACAAGAAAGGGGTAAAAATAAATAAAGGAAAGGAATAAATAGCTGGAGACTATTGTTTAGGAGTTATAGAAAAAGGCAGAGAAGAACACCAAACCTGAAAGGCATAACCACAATGATGGTGATGGCAACAAAGCAATGCATACAGAAAGTATGAAGTGTTCAGTGATTATTTGAGGGCAGCAAAAGAGAAGGGTTAATGTCTGCAAGAACATATAAAAGTGTGCTTCATAAAAAGCATCATGGGTTCTTAGAATTAAAAACTACTGACTCTTTCCAGAGGCTCTAAAAAGGCTGAGTTGTTTCTCTGCTGTGTAGGTCTAACAGTTAGGTTTGGGATACATAAGACTTTCAAAAAGTGAAAATTTGGAGCAGCAATCCTGAAAATACAGAAAAACTCTTGCCTTCTTAACAACTGTGTGCACCCATTGTGGCACTGAGCATTTACCTTGTGTATAAAATAACCCAATGTGCAAGGCCAGAGAGTGTCTATGCATAATGAGGGAGTAGGGAGGGCATACAGACAGAAAATCTATGCTTCCTTTCTGACTCTGGAAGCATGAATATATTCATTCCATTGCATAGCACTAGAAATACTAAACCTGATAATTCTAACTCTGAAAGCTCCTTAGAAATTAAAAAAAAAAAAAAAAAAGAGAAAAAAAGATATAGAAGGAAATCTTACTTTAATTTTTTCAGTTTTAATTATTTCCAGTTGCTATGACTAACCCAAGCAAATGCAATTTAGAAAAATTTTCCCCCTTAACACAGTGGTTAGTGTTAATCTGGTATTCTTGTCATTATATGGTGTTAATGGATACACCATCTAGTATGTTTTATGGTATACTTAAACCAGACATCTGGAGAAATAGCCATCAGAGTACTCTAACATCTCTAACACATATTGTAAAAACAGACTTAATAAAATGAAAACAAATAATGGAGCTGGCAATTACCCTTATCGTGTATTCTGGCAAGAAAGGTCAGAAGGTTGTTAGTCTGTATATATATGAGCTGATTTTCTTTAATATAGTTTCTCACCTGATTTCCCATAGGTTTTTAGAGGCTTTTTGTTTGCAAGGAAAGGGGGAGGGAAAGTTGGGTTAAGCTACAATATGCTAGACAATAATCATGTAAACAATATGAGAATCTGGTGCCCCTTCCAAGTAGTCATTTCTGTAAACAAAGAAAGAACCTGTCAGAGTCTAGAAGATAAAAGGTTCAGCAATTACACAGATTTTACAGATGTGTACAGGCGTGGACAAGGAAGTCACACTCCCAGCTGCTCTGCATTCCTATCACATCTAACTTCAGCTATGATTGTGATATTTTTTATTATATATCTGTTGCAGGGAACAACATAATTTTCACTTACTTTTTCTTTTTTGGTCGGTTCACTGAAGAGCTTATGTCTGTTGTATGCAGCTCCAACCATCCTGATGCAAAATAGCTCCAGAAGTATAACCAGATAGGAACTGTAGTAGTAAATACAAGGAAAGTTTAAATCAGTAGACAGGTAATTTTCCTTTTCTCACTGTTCAGACCCAGGTTCAGAGGAACTACTATAAAGCTGGTGAAGAAGGCTTTAAACTAAAGTTGCCGGGGGAGGGAATCCTCATTCTATCCCACTTCTACTAGTTTGATGCCAGTGCCAGCAAGAGATGCCCAGAGCCTGGAGAGGGATTGCAGGTCAGCAAGGAAGCACCTGAAGAGCGGCACAAAGAGGTTTCATCCACTCCAACCAGCAAGTCAGCTTCATCAGGGCCCAAGTTAAATGTCACTATGCAAATGCATGAAGCATGTGGAATAAACAAAAGGGTTTAGAGACGTGCACATGCCTGCAGGGCTATGATCTTACTGGCATCACTGAGACATGGTGGGATGGCTCCTCTGACTGGGGTGTTGGAATGAAAGGCTATAGGCTCTTCAGGAAGGACAGGCAGGGGAGATGAGGAGGGGGTGTTGCCCTCCATGTCATGCTGGAGTGCATGGAGCTCTACCTGAGAATGGATGAGGAGCCAACCAAGAGCTTATGGGTCAGGATTAAAGGGAGAGCAGGGACAGGTGACATTATAGTGGGGGTCTGCTACAGGCCACCAACCAGGAAAACCAATGGATGAGGCTCTCTGTAGACAGATATGTGAAGCCTTATAGGACAACGAGGAGGGCTCACATCAAGATTGCTACCCTGAATTTTAGGAGAGCGGATTTTGGCCTCTTCAGGGATATGTGTGGTAGAATACCATGGGATAAAGCCCTGGAGGGAAGAGAGGCCCAGGAAAACCAGTTAATATTCTAGAATCACTTCATCAAAGTTCAGGAGCAATGCATCCTGACAAAGAAGAATTCAGGCAAGAATGCCAGGAGGCCTGAGTGGGTGAACAGGAGCTCCTAGACAAACTCACACACAAGAAGGAAGACTACAGAGGGTGGAGGTAGGAACAGTTACCCTTGGAGGAATACAGAGAAATTGCCCAAGCTGCCAGGGATCAGGTTAAGAAAGCCAAAGCCCTGATGATAGTATTAGATCTGGCCAGGCATGTCAAGGGCAACAAGAAAAGCTTCTATAGGTACATCAGTGATAAAAGGAAGAATTGGGAAAATGTGGGCCCTCTCGGAAGGGAACAGAAGACCTGGTTACCTGGGATATGGAGAAGGCTGAGGTAGTCAATGACTTTTATGCCTCAGTCTTCAACAGCAAGTGCTCCAGCCACACTGCCTGAGTCACAGAAGGCAAAGGCAGACACTGGGAGAATGAAGAACTGCCTGCTGTAGGAGATTAAGTTCAAGACTTTCTAAGGAACCTGAATATGTACAAGTCCATGGGACCTGATGGGATGCATCCATGGGTCCTGAGGGAACTAGCAGATGAAGTGGGTATGCTGCTACCCATCGTATTTGAGAAGTTGTGGGAGTGCAGTGAAGTTCGTGCTGACTGGAAAAGCGGAAATATAACCCCCATTTTTAAAAAGGAAAATAAGGAAGACCCAGGGAACTACAGGCCAGTCAGTGTCACCTATTTGCTCAGCAAGATCATGGAACAGATCCTTCTGAAAACTATCTGTATTGACACCAGAGCTGTTTAACATCTTTGTCAGTGACATGGACAGTGGGATTGAGTGCACCTTCAGCAAGTTTGCTCACAAGACCAAGCTCTGTGGTGCAGTCCACACTCTGGAGGGAAGGGATGTCATCCAGAGGGACCTTGAGAGGCTGGAGAGGTTGGCAATTGCAGATCTCATGAAGTTCAACAAGGCCAAGTGCAACGTCCTGCACAGGCAGAAGACAGGCAGAAGGACTAGGGGTTGTTCAGCCTGGAGAAAAGAAGGCTCCAGGGAGACCTTAGAGCTGCTACCAGTGCCTGAAGAGGGCCTAAAAGAAAGCTGGAGAGGGACTTTTTACAAGGACATATAGTGACAGGACAAGGGAGAATGCCTTTAAACTGAAAGAAGGGAGATTTACATCAGATATTAGGAAGAAATTCTTTACTGAAGGGTTAGTGAGATACTGGAACAGGTTGCCCAGACTTGTGGCTGCCCCATTCCTGGCAGCATTCAAAGCCAGGTTGGACGGGGCTTTGAGCAACCTGGTCCAGTGGTAGAATGTGATCCTGTCCATAGCAGAAGAGACTGGAACTAAATGATCTCTAAGCTCCCTTCCAACATAAACCATTCTGTGGTTCTAAGCCCTTTTCCTATAAACAAAAAGAATGTGTTTTTTCCAGGATGCCTGAAAGGAAATGAATATGGATTAAATTCAGGCATGAACAGAATGTGGAACAAGCTTGCAAGACTATTTCCCTTAAGTGTACACTCTAATTCTGGAATAAGAAAGCTCTTTTCCTGGTTGATATTTACTGTGTGGAGAATTAATCCAGAAGAGCTATCATAGCTAATTTCCCCTGGTAGACATACCCCAAACAAAGGAAACTATCTTTTCTTATAAATTGCAGGTAAAGAGAGAAAGGTCAAGCGCCTTTCCCATATATTATATCATAGAAAAATTAAACTTTCCACTTAATGCAAGTTTATTTCTCTCTAGAACACATCTAGAATGAAAATTCTGCATTCATGCTCATATTTCCTTACCTTTGTTTTTAACACAGTACTATGAACATCCCAATGTATCCTTATATTGCATGGGCTAAGAAATACCTTATGGCTCCAGGAAAATAGAAACTAGTTCTTAAATAAACATTCCAGCAGATTAACCTACAGGTACATAAGATTTAATTGCACTGACTTAAAAAACAAAACAAAGCAAAAAGCCCTTCTCAGATTAACTTTGTCTAGCATCTACAGTACTGTGAACTTAATGTCTAAAATGGTCTGGAATTTCAGTAATGGATTTTTGAAAGTTACAATCTATTTTAATATCCCTTTATAGAAACCAAGCATTTTCCTTGATTTTACAGAAAAGAGGCAAAAGAACTAGATTAAATTTGGGGAGTAAACTCATTGTTGCGAGGAAACATCCTGGAGGACGAATGAGCTATTGACATTCTCTCCTCAAGCAAGAAGCTGTCCCAGGAGATCCATAAGAAACAAGAAATAACAACAAAGACTGAAAAACAAATTGCTGAAACCAGAGATGGCTGCAGACCTGTAAATAGCTTTTCACACTGTCGCGGTTGCTGTTTGAATTGAATACTTTAGATTTGCAAATAGATGGAGAAATCCACTCCTTTCTTTAAAAATCCTTGTGAAGAACAGATTTCACATTAAATCCAATTTTAAAATAAACACCAATGCTTACATTTAGTCTGCAAAATCTTACCTATTGTAATATTAAGAGGAGTTGAGGGGACAAACCGTGGCAGAATTTGGAACATTACTTTAAATACTTCAGCTGGGATTAATTTTTTTAGCGGTCACAAATTTGGTTTCTAATGTTTTGTATAGGATTAGACTGTAAATCACTCAAGCATGTTAATTAGCTTCTCCTCTAACCTGGGTTACATCAATTCCTTGTATCAATACTCTTTGGCTTGGTTTATTAATCTCACATCAGTCCTATTTACAACAGTGAAAAGTCTAATTCATTACACAGTGGATCAGCAAGTTAAAGATCATTATACATACAGATGTATCGAAACATAACACTGTTATAGCAAATTTGGGAAATCAAAGAGCTAGTAACTACTTAAGCCTTTAACAGACATAAAAATGCAAATATTTCATGAAAATTATTTAAAACTTAGCAGTGATTAAACCATATTGGGATTTATCCTCGATGAAATCTGCTGTCACTAGCATCCCCTTTAATTCTTTCTTGCTCTCCTCACCACAGGTTGCGATCGATGTGCAGGTTCGAGTCATAAGCTTCAGCATCACTATGAATATTTCCCTCCTCACAAAGGACATCCTCATGTAAGAAATCTTCTCAACATCCCAAAATATTACAAAGAAACAATAATTATGGCTAATTATTCACTCCCAGTACACTTATTTGTGGTCTACAATTTCAAAAGAGTGAATAGAAGACAGGTGCATAAAATAGGCTTAATGAGAATACCAGAAAATAGTTGCTTTAGCTGTAAATTACTACTTTTACATGCTGTATTTTATTTTTAAAAGTAAACGTGTTGCTCATAATAGATATAAAATTAGTAGGGCTAGAGACTGAGTTCTTTTATTTCACTCTAGAAAAGGCATAACATACTGCCAGTAGTACTGAAAGCTTGCTAATGACACAATATTAATATTCACTCATACCTGGTGGGGTAAATTAATATTGCTTGGCATTAGCTGTTACAACCACTGAGTCCCACTGTCCCTCTTAAAGACTTTCATTCACCTTCTATATTTAGTGCTTGCTCTTATGGTGCAAACTACATCATTTCTCCCACTAGGATTATTTTTCCCTCCCTAACTGAGCAACTTTTTCTTGGTCTGTCTTTCTTTTTTGGTTTTATCTTCTAGCCAGGAATACCAGCCTCTTCTGCTTTTTCCTTCCAAGGAAATCCTTCATTAAAGATTACGTTTCTGCCTTCCTCCTGGATTAAACAGGGATTCCCTTCCTTCATAATATGTAATTGTCCTTCCTATTCTGTGTCCCCAATAAATAATGGAATTTTTCCCTGAAGGCCCCGTTATTTACTGGCACCTTCAGGCTCTTCCTCTTTCACCTAGCAAGGAACAAAGCCTTCAGACCACATGCCAATGCCTTCTTCTCCTCCCTGGCACTGAGCATAAGCCACTAATGTAGAGGGAAGCAATTCGCCTCTGTCTCCTGGCTTTGTTATGCCTCATTTTGCAGGGTGACTCTGACTGTCAGCTAGATGCTAGATCAGAAAACATGAGATGAGAGGCAGCAGCTGAAAGCAAAAAAGCTTTAACCTGTGTTGAGAGGCTTGCCTTTTAGCTGCAGATTATTCCTCCTTGCTTTCCTCATTCTCCTGTTTGAGCACTTCTGCAGCCACAGGTCAACTCTGTAGATGCAAAACCTGACCTTTGTAATGGAGTAAAGGCCTGAGACAAAAGAATTCTCTTGCCTTCTGAGGATAAAAATGCATTTTGATCATGGTTATTCCGAGCCAAGCTCAAAAACCCTTTCCAAAAGGTAGAAGACTTCAATTTTATCAGCTATACTGAAACTCTCAAATTATTTTTTACTTTTTTTGTGTGTGTACTTACGTAGTTAATAATATTAACTTTGTTTCCCTTTAGGGGAATCTGTTAACATCTCCTGAAATCACTGTGAAATGACTGCATAGCTGAGTGCCTACTTGGTTTGCTGGAGGTCCCAGCACGGCAAGGATGATGGATCCTAAGATGTAGGAAGTACTGTCTGAAATTCCTTGGCTTATGTCCTGGTTTTTGTCTGGACAACACAATAGTCCTTGATTACAAAAAAGCAATGAATTACCAGGAAAATTACGATGATTGCTGCCTGGTTTAGTACCTCCAGCTGTGGCCCACGCACTCCTGGTTACCTGATGTGACTGCAAGTCTTCCCCATTAATGCTGATGATAGACTATTATTAAAGCTTCTTGTGTTTTGTGTAGTTACTTATAAGTACGTGTGTGTGTGTACTTTTTCCCTAAGCTAGATTATCTCTCGGAACAGTAAACACCTGACGTTAAGTTTTATTACAACGCTCTCTTCTGACTCTCTGCAATCACGTAATACCTTTGAATTTCATTAGGTAACCAGTTACATTTAGGATTCACTTTTCTCAATCTGCCATACTGACCTGGTATTGTTTCTTCAGCATTTCTGTCCCTCATAACTACAGGCAACCTGCCTTAAATTTTAATACAAAATTGAAATTTCTAGTCTCTTCTAAATTGTAGTCTGGGTATTTAATTGCTCCTAGATTTTAAAGGGTCTGTCTTCAGAATTTAATCTTTGATAGATCCCAGGAGTCTTGTTGCTGGCAGCAATAATTGTCTCTTGGCTTTGTATACACTCAGGCTTAAATAATATCTTTCTAATTGTTTTTTAACTTTAACTAACTTTGATTGAGGAAAAAATCTGCAGCATAATTTGGAAAAAAATCTCTTATCCTAGTTTCTTACAGCCAGCCTCTTCTGGCTTACAGGTTACTGGTTTACCAATAGTTTGAATGTGCTATGAATAAGACAGAAATTAGTAGTGTTTCCAGCTGTTTCCTAGATTAATCTGCGAAAAAAGTATAATGTCAATATGTTTTACAGTGGTTGTATGAGACTATCCAAAACAGATCCTAGAGGATAAAAAGCAATATTTAGGTGCAAGTAGTGATAACATTTCAGCAATGTTATCTTACCTAAGGTACTATATAGCTATGTGAGACCTCTAATAGGCTCCTTTCCATAATATCTTGTTACTAAACACAGTTTCCCTTGCAAAAGCATCATTTCATGATTCCAAGTGTTTTTTCTATCAGCTGTCACAGAAATCTGTCCTGTCCTGAAGGTTTCTGCACACCTGGGAAACGATATCAAAGTCTGAAGCATGGGGATTATCCCAGAGTGATCCAGAGGACCTCTTAATGCACATGTAAATACTTGGGAGGGTGTACCAGGATCTCAGCCCAAGTGCCATCAGGTTTGTGCAGGGTGTCCTCAGCTGCCCCACAGAAGGGCGTGCCAGGTCTCAGCTTCTCTGCAGGCTGCTAAGGTGCAGCAAGTCAGCGCCTCATTATTTGAACATCTTTCATGGCATTGTATTGTACTGCCTGATCTATTTTACTGTGTTAACGACATTCTTCTTTTAGTCTATTTTTAGTGCATATGGCATCATCAGGAGTGTTTCCTATAAGGAAGGATAAAGGTAGTAGTATGATAAAAATTAACACTAAATGCTGTATGATACTCGCTAATCTGTCCTTCTGTACGTTGAGACCTATTAAATGTCACTCCAGTAGTTTGTAAAAAGCTCATAGACTCTAGCTTTACGTATTCCACAGAAAGCCATGCTGTGGGTCACAGAAGGAAAAGGCTGAGATCTCCTGGCTACTCAAGCAGAATGGCTACAAAAGCAAGAATGGATTCAGAGAAAAGCCCTTGCAGCCATGGCTGAGCCATGTCCCAGGATGGAAATGGGGTTCCCCTGCTCCTCCAGCCTTCCCAAAATATACTTCCCAATCTTGACCTGTCCATCACAGCCACCTAGACAAGCGAGCAGGGGTCCAGAGGGAGGCTGTGTGCCCTGAAAAGCAGCAGTGCCTCTATTCATGTCCCGCCTGTAGCGCAGAAGGGTGAATAGTAAGCCATGCTTCACTGCTAGAACACACCAGAAACCAAAGAACAAAAATGTTTAAAGAAATCAAATATAGCCAAAGAGGGAAATGTCCTTATTTACCTTGCAGGTGAACATCTGAACCCAAGCTTTTGAAAATGATTTCTGCCGGCATGCAAGCACCGGTGCCCTAAAGGGAGGGGGGAAACAGAAGGTCAGACAATCACAGGTCCCAAGGCCAGGAATAAATACCCTAACTCACTTCTGTTCCTTCATGAAAAAAATCAACCAGGGATTATAAAATTTGGTTTTTTATCAGGTGATCAATTTTAAAAAGCAGCTTGAGCTCGAGGTAGTCATGTACAGGAAAAAAGGGAATTAATTTCTTTCTTTCCCCTCCATGTGCCACTCAGGAGTTGTTTCAAATAGGATTATTTTGTCATTCAAGTTTCAAGGTTAAGACTTGCTCCTATTTATGACTGCAACTCTAAAATCCTTCAAACCAGTAAACTATCACAGTAATTCCAGAAACAAAGGATGCATAATGAAAAAACTGAACTGAGAATTGAGAATCCTGTGGGCCATGAGGAGTGGAATATATTAACATTCACCTCTAAACGCTTTCCTTGGTTGCTTATATATTAAAATACAATAAAAAAAAAATCCTTGAAGCATCTATGAGATTGTGTGTTGGTATCCTTTTGAGAAACACAAATTACTCTTTCTTTTTCTTCTCTGCAAGGGTTTGCAGCAGAACAAAGGCTCAGTAAACAGTGATGAATGGCTCTTCCTTCTCACTGGGGGAGCAGCTTTGGAGAGCCCACATGCTAATCATGTCCTTACCTGGCTGAAAGATAAATCGTGGGCTAAAATTCCCTGACTTTCAACCCTACCAACCTCCTCTGGCTGAATGAGCCACTTCTGTTCACATGTGGGTTGTTAAAGCATTTTGTTTTCCTCTTTCATTTTTTGCCTTTGAAGAGGGAGTAAATTGCAACTACCCATGCCTATTATTAAGACCTGAAGAGAAAATGTTTAAATTAAAGATTGTACAAACATTCAAGCAGCAGTGTAATAAGCTCCATTTGGGAGGCAATGTAGCAAGTTCTGTATTTTTTATTTGGTTCATTACTTAAAACTAAATAACAATTGCTAGTTTTATTGCTGCCATTTGACAATGCTGGGATTTTCTCTGTTGGTGTTGAAATGTAGTATGATTTCAATTTTTTTCCTCCCTGACATTTTCTCTACTAGTTTAATATTGATCAGCAGATACGTATTGTAATCTCTGCTTTCTGCAAGCTGTAACAAAGCAGGAAAGCACCAAAAAAAATAGTCTCTGGAGAAAGCCTAACCACACTGTTCTTTATTGTAAAATAAGGCTTACATCTGAGACTACTATATCCCTCTGGCTTTATTTCACTTGTTACCTTGAATGAATTACTTAATGGTGGGAGGCAAGCCTTTGCTAAAAGGTAATGTGGTGATTAAATAGTTAGACCAAGATTCTAGCAAACTACACTTATTATTTCTGGAAAAGAACTATAAAAGGAAGTACCATCTTCCAAAGCTGCTATTCTGAAATACGTTAGAACAGTTCAGAGTAAAGGACCAATTTTATCATCCTCCCGTTTGTCTGTCTATACATTTCTGTCTGTCTGTTTCCTTCTTAGAAGCTCATGCCAGTCTAGCCCTTGGAAAGAAAATAACATTTGTTCACTCAGAAGTGTTTTTTACATCAAACACTTGCCACAGTCTCAAACATTTAAACAGAGACACTGACAAAGATGCAGTATTACTTAAGTTTGGATTATGAAATTGAGTACCATGAACAGCTGCCTGGAATAGCCCCTTTTCCATAGAAGATGGTGCAAGGACAGTTTGTGCCTGCAGTGGCTCCCTGAGACCTTCAGAGTCCGCAGCAATTTTATTACTTTCATGAATGTTGTACAGACAGAAAGGTGAAATTTCAGCACACAACAAACTAGTGAGGGGACTGGGATAGGAGAGAATAGTTCTGGATCTCTTTATTGTCTTTCTGTTGGCTGGGACTGTGGGCAAGACACTAGGTGAAGCTGGGGGATGTTTGGGTGCAGCACCTGGCAGGAGAGCCAGGAGGTTGGATGGTGCCAGGAGGCGTGGACTGAATGCCCAGAAGTAGCACCCATTTAGCAGGAAGGAGACGGCTCTGTTGAGGTAGTCTGTTTGGAATTCAAAATTGCTGAAATCTTGCAACTTTAGGCAAATATTGCAGGAGGCTCATGGTGTATCTTTTTCCAATTTTATCTGCGTGTTGAAATCTCTGGTAATACCAGAAATCCTGTAAAAGAGACAAAGTCAGTTTGTTCTTCCAAAACTTTTGTTCAAATATAACACTACCAGAATTTCCCAGAACACATTCCCTTCCTGAAGCGTTCAGTGAAAAGCACCCTCAAAAGCACTGTTTGATGTGATACAAGAGGCTGTGGTTTGGGAACTACTAGAATAAGTGATTTAATTTTAGGCAAAGAGGGAATGAATGAATAAATATAACTAAGAGCTTGTTCCAGTTAAAAGGCCAAGAGACATACTTCTCCTTTGCCCTAGGAACAGCAAAGTTCATGTGACTTCTCTGGACTGTAAACCACTTTGTAAATGCAAAATGCCTCAGCACAGCCCTAGAACAGAACAATTCTTGCCATGAGGAGCTACCAACTTGCTTTGCAGAGAACAACTTGACATCTGGGATATTGCATAAACACCAAGAAGAACAAGCTGGGAGTGCAACCAAAAGCACAAACCCATTCTTGCAAAGTACAGATGGGGCCTACAGAAATATCAGACCAGAAGGATTGAACAAGTAAGTTACTCCTCTGTCTCACCCTCTCCGCCTCTATCTGTCTCCATTTTTAACAATTCTGAGCTTTAGAAATGCCAGCTTTTTTAATCTATAAAACCACCTGTGTAGCTTTTCTCAGTGGTATCCTTCCATTTACGTCCTGTGACATTGGTTTGTCTGTCTCTCCTGATGTTGATAATGTTGTTGGCAGCTTCTCTTGAAGTTTCTTATGAGCATATTTTGAATGACAAAGAGGTGTGGGGGAAGGACAGGCAATGCAAAGCAAGTACAGAGATGTTTTTATAGCCTTGCACATATAGAACAAGTTTAGTTCTATCTTGGTCCATTTTTCTTCAGCAGTAAAATTTCCAAACCACAGAAAATTTCACAAGAATGGGCAACTTCCCTCAGCCACTCCTCCCCTGTCCTGCAGTAGGATACTCAGAGAGGACCTCGACGCAGTGTAGAAGTCTGGCTATTGTGATACCATTGTTGGTTGTGCGATTATTTGACAAGTAAGTCTCCGCCATGCTCTCACAAGCTTCATAACAAGAGAGCCCTTTGGCTAACCACCTGAGACAGGGGATGCTCTTAAAATCAGGGTGGCTTTTTGTAAATAAAAAATTAACTGTTTAGTTGTCATGGAATCCTGACATGTAAATATTTCCTGAGCTGCCCCTGTTAAGTCACTTGCACAGACTAAGTGCCCCAAAGCCACTTAACTGTAGCCCAAAGTCTAAGGGGACTAAAATCCCTTTATTTCCCTCACCCTGCCAGGAATGCACAGTAGCGCTTTCCCTCGAAAATCACTCGCTTTGCTGTTTATGTCTCTCTGGTGCAGGAACTGTGCTGGTTGAATGAGGAGTGGTTAATTCCACAGTTAACCTCTCTTGCTCTTTCTGCCACAGCACAAGGGTCGGTCTCAAGATCAGGAGGCCAAGGGAATAAGATAATGAAGCAGCTATTGCTATCAGCTTTAAAAATATACTCAGTTCTGTTCTGCTCAAATCATGCCATTTCCATGCCATCCAGCCTGTATCAACAGCCCAGTGACTTAACTCTTCCTGATCAATCTCCCTTTAGCCCTTGGCAAAATCAGCTAGTCAGACCACTGCTGTCAGTCCAGCAACTGTGTCGGGGCTGGGCAGCCTCCTCCGCAGAAAGGCAATAAAATGGGAATACTGAAGCTGTCCCAAAGAACAGCCATGCATCTTTAGCACTGATAATCCCTGTTTCAAAGGAAGATAGAGGACAAGACCCCTTTGCAGTCTCTCGTCTCTGCACTGTGAGGTCTGCACCCCAGGAGCAGGCCTGGGCTGCCTGGAGCAACAGCTATGGACAGGCAGCAGACAGCAGGTGTCCTGACCACAGACAGCAGGTGTCCTGCCCAGTGCCAAGCCTACAGGCTGCCCCTCCACCTACCCTCCTATCCCTGCAGCACCAGTGGCTAGTACAGATGTTCACTGCTGGACATGGACGTTGCTCCAAGTCCATTTCCCTGCTGCTCCTGGCACGTGTGGAGGGTGTCTTACTGTGTCTCAGCCTGTGTTTTGCCTGCTAAAAAATAGACACTTCTTTGAGGAAATAATAAACCAGCTGTTTTCTGTGTCTTCAGCTGGCTACATGCAGATAAAAACATAGACAGACATGAAAAAATTTGGCTAGTATTTTCTCTGTCTTTGGTATCTCCCACTGTCGTGCAATATCCATGCTTTCTGTAAGGAGTCCGGCGCTGAAGGAATAGGCAGAAGGACTCCTTGCTCTCCTTCCATCTCCAGATCTCTCTCCCCACTTTTTTCCCAAGATTTATAATAAACTTAGGAAATTCCTTCTATCTCATTGGCTAGGAAATAAGATCATTGTCATGGCAATGATCTTAGTTCCTATCATTCGCAATGGTAATTCTTCATGGGCAAGAAGGTCTTCAGATTCAGTGACCCAGGGAGGTCAAGACTGGCTTTCAGCAGCAAGGACTCAGAAAGGCGTTTCTGATTCCCCTTCGACAATGGCAGAAACTTGGGAAGCGGCTCAGAAAGTGACTTGGGAAGTGACTTAGGGGTCCTCATCCATTCCCCTGCTCAGGGCTAAGAGCATGAAGAAAAGGGGAAAGAAGGATCTCTGTGGGGTGCCTAGAGTTCATATCTTGTGAACTGCTTTTCTCACATATCCACAAATTCAGGAAGCTTGGAAACTCTTCTCCAACACAAAACAACAACAATAACATGGCTGGAGGTTATTCAAAGCCACTGCAGACTGTCCTGAAGGATACCACAGGTCTCCTGATGGACAATGGCACTTTAACCCACACCACAGCAGGCAGATCGATGGGATGTTTTGCACGAATCTTTTCTATGTGTTGCCAAACAATCTACAGAAAGTGATCAGCAAAAGAGTTCTCACAAATGAGCAATTCACTCCATGAACTGACATAGAAAAAAACGTAATTCAGATAATGCTACAGTGATCCTGAGTTCTTCTCTGAGGTAAAAGATGCCACCGTCCTATGCCCTAACATTTAGGAACATCTCCTAAAATACAGCGCTCTTCTTTGTTCTCAGCTGGAGCAATCCATACACTTAACAATTTGCTTCCTAAGAACTCTTAGTCAAACAAGATAGTTTGAGGTTGTAATTATTGCATGCAGAGGCTGATGGTCTGTCTCCACAGTATTCCATAATGAGAACAAAACCTCTTTTTCTAGACCAAGGGACGAAACCAAAGCCTTGAGACCTTGCTGTCCTGGTGTATTGAGAGTCCTTGCAATCCTTCACTGTCAGAAGTCCGTGGCCTTTTTCCTTGCTTCCCATTCAGCCCCGCAATCTAGTTTTTTGCAGTGGAAAGATCCAGGTCTCCTCACAGACATCACAGAGTGAAGAATTTCAACCCTCAAGTTGCCTTCATGCCATGTCTTCAAACACCTGTCTGATCTTTTCTGACAATGCCATTGTTACAAGTCTCCAGTTATGTAGTTGTCAGCCATGTATTTAATTGGAACATGCTGGTTTAAATCCAGCTTCTATCTGCATGCCTGCCATTGTACTTCTACAACTAATTGTGAACACAAATACTGTTGCTCAGCAGTTAACAAAACTGATTGTACCAGCATAAATTCATTTTAAAAGTCATTAGAAATCAGGATCATTAACCTGGTGCATATTTTTGCACAGCCTGGAAACCTTCTGCTGGCACAATATTGTGCTGGGCAAAACAAATCTCATGCAACAGCTTCTGTAACTTTGCTGTCCATAACTTTGCTGCCTTTTCCTTCCCTTCCCCCACAAAACTGTGTTCCTAGTGCTGATGTGATGTCCCTCAACAAGAAGAGCAGATCAGATATCTTATATTTTTGTATGGAGTAGGTAGGGGTGAAGCATTTTCTGTAAAATGCAGATATTTGCAGTTGGCTCTTGGCAATGACGTCAGCAATATTTTTCTGGCGATAATTTGTCTAGTCAAAAAAAGCTGAAAAATGCAAGCAGTGTCCTGGGTTCAGCTACAGCAGTCATTTTTCTCCTTCTTAGTAGCTGGTGCAGTGCTGTGGTTTTGACTTTCAGCCTGGGAACAATGCTGATAACACCGATGTTTTTAGTTGTTGCTCAGTAATGTTTACTCTGACCAAGGACTTTCTCAGTCTCATGCTCTGCCAGAGAGGAGGGGAAGCCAGGAGGAAGCAGAGACAGGACACCTGACCCAAACTGGCCAAAGGGGTATTCCATACCACAGCACGTCATGCCCAGTATAGAAACTGGGGGGCAGTATATAAACCAGAAGGCCCAGATCGCTGCTCGGGTCGGGCTGGGTATCGGTCGGTGGGTGGTGAGCAGTTGTGTCCTCTCCCCTTGTTATTCCTCTTATCATTATTATTGGTAGCAGTAGTGGTTTGTATTATACCTTAGTTACTGGAGTGCTGTTATCTCAACCCGTGGGAGTTACATTCCTCCGATTCTCCTCCCCATCCCTCCGGGAGTGGGGGGAGGAAGAAGTGGGGGGAGTGAGTGAGCAGCTGCTTGGTTCCAAGTTACTGGCTGAGCTTAAACCACGACACACAGAAATGTGAAAGTCTCTGACCTGTCCATTTGCAGATAAGCAGCAAAACACATCCTGGTTGCAACAGTGCCAGCTCACCCTAATATTACTGACTGTGGGATACAGATTCTCCTCCACTGGCAGAGTCCAAATTCAGAGCACTTGCTTCCCCAAAATGGTATTTTATCTGCTAAATTGAAATTCCTCCCATTTGAAATAATTTCTCCATCTTAATGTGACATTGCATGTTACTCCCACAATGCTGATAGATCCTGTTAATTCCCGTCTTCTGTGAGGAAGGATAGAGGCAGATGGACAATGAAATCCAAGGCAGCAGGGTAGGGCTGTGATTTTCCAAAAACTGTGTTGTACCCTTTTGCTTAATGATAATCTGAGAAACAAGCTGGGTGTTACACATGATAGCAGAGGGTAAATACCCTGTTCTTTGGGCAAATAGCCAGAAAGGAAAAAAGGGGATGGATAGACCCACCTTGGGCACAGTGACAGCACAGGGATGGTCTTAGAAGCACAGGACAGAATTATGCACAGGCCAGAGGCCACAGTTTAAAATAGGTTTGACTCATCTTCTTACCATCCTCATCTTGATCCTTCAAGAAGCCAGAGGGACCTGCCTGGGATGCTCTGGTTACAGCCCAGCATGGTCCCTACTGTGCTGGGAGCTCCCGAGTGCTACAGCCCCATGTCACCACATCCAGCCCAGACACTTCACCCCCAAGGAACTTGCATGAATCACACTTTGGTCATCCTAGGAGCAATGCTAGCCACTTCACTGAACAAAACAAGGGAAGTGGTGGCAGGCATCACACAAACTCATGGGTAACCTTAAAGGAGCTGTTGGGACCTCAGTGCACAATAAGTCCAAAGAGGTTTTTGAGGTCAGCGCCTGTGACGAGAGTGCCTCTGACAGACTTATCAGTCAATAAACTGCATGAGGGGAAAAACCTGCTATCATTCTGCAAAAAATAAGGCTCCTAAAAAGCAATGATCACACTAGAAGATAAAGAGAGATGTCGTGTCTGGACCTGATCTTTCTACCTTGCATTTGCAGCCTATATAGCTCAGCATCTTCAGACCCAAGGGTCTAGTATGCCTTTTTAACTTGTAATTCCCTAATATACAGACAGCTCATTGAATATTTGAGATCCCCTATCAGAATTCAGTGGTGTTACCCTACTGATGTCTAAATGTTATAAATTGTACATGTCCATCAGCAGGAGATGAGATAGATGCATCTACAGGCATTTAGCAGTGAAAGACACTGGATTTGAGAGCATCTCAACAGTTCTCTGCTGTTGAGAAACTACTCAGAGAACTGAAATCTCAGAGCTGGAATCCAAACTAAGGTTTAAAAATACTGAACAACTTTATTATTTTTTGGGTTGTTTCATTAGCAGGAAAAATGCAAGTTCTTTCATGTAGAGTTACTGATAACAAAGGCTGGCTAGTGCTGAATGCCCTGCTGAATTCACAGTGGGGCTTGTGGAACAGGGTTGTATAGCAACAAATGCCAACTGCTTAATGTCTCACTGAATTACAGATTTTGGAAGACTGTTTAATAAGAAGGAAACCAGTTAAGGTGGTTTCTACTGAATTTTGTACTTGTATAAAAAGCACAGGACTGACATTGACAACTTGTATTGGGAGGATTAAATTATTGTATCACACTCCTGTATTTGAATCCTTACTGATACATGCTTATGTATATATGTAGTTTATGTACAGAGATATCATTAATATACAGAACATCCAGCAGGTCTCTTTTTTAAAAGGCCTAACATCTTTTTTTTTCTATAGGTAAATGATTTTTTTTTCCCACCATGTCTCATGGTTTTTTTCCTCTGAAGGTGTTACCACGTTTCCAAAACAGGAATGACTGCACCGCTTTATTCACTTTGTAATCCAGTTGTTTTTATGATTCTGTGTTTACCATTTAAATTAAATTAATTTGAATTAGGTCACACCATGAAGCTTTAAGTAATTCTGCATTGGCGAAACATGAGGAGGTCCTAGTTTGTTCAGGATCTCATCCATCACTGGGGTTGGAGTCACCTTCTGCTGCAGTAGGTATGCTCAGCACGGTGCACAATTAATGCCATAGTATTCCTCTGGATTTATTCAGCATTGCCTTCTGATGGGTTCTGCTCTCAGTGGCTGAAAACTTACACCAATTTTATACAAACTCCTGCCGTTTCCATCCGCTCAGGATTAAAGCGAACTGTCTGCAAGATTAAGCTCTACAGAAAAGAACAAGTAAAACAAATGAGAGGGCATCCAGTGTCCTGCTAATTATTGTGCTTGTGTATGCACGCATAGTGTATGTGTGGGTGCATACGTGCATGTATATGCCTTCTTATTAGCAGCAAGGCCACTACAAGAACTACTTAATAGTAAAGTCATCCAGGATTTCCCTGCTTCATCTGTTAACAATTTTGCTAGACCTTAACATGTTTGGCTGAAGTATTCTAGTCAGATTTTCCTGCAAGCTATATCCAACACGAGACTGTTCTTATTTTTTTTCTAAGAGCAAGTTTAAGGAAAAAATATACTCTGGCCTTGTCTTCTGGAAAGGTTAACAGATCATTTGCTACTCCTGTGTAAATCAACCCAAATTTGCCCATGTTACACACCTTCCTCAGATCAGTCTGAGCACACTTAGCACAAGAAAGCAGTCAAATTCCTCAAAGAGTCTATGCATCCTGAGCACGGTCCCCTCTGGGGTGCTCAGCACTACCCAGCAGCTGCTGCCCAAGGCTGCTGCCACTCAGCTGGGGATGGTCACCAGGTCTGGCAGCACAGCCCCTGCTTGCCTTGCTCTCGGTGACATGGGCATGAAACTGCCCTCTTCAGCTGGAGGCAAGGATGGGGAGTGAGGAACTAGCCATCCACAAATGATCTGCTGTGGAGAGGATGAGCAGAAGTGTCTGTGACTGTCTATGGCACGTTTGCCTCAAAAGGAGATGCTCAGTGCTCCAGTGTCTCCACTGTCAGCAAATAGCTATGATGGCTGCTGGAGAGACTTTGTTAGCACTGGACCACATAAAGGCTATTGCTAGCACTAACAGCTTTCCACAAAGGTAATTAGCAAAGATCTTTGGTGGATGAAATTAGTGGAACCTCTGAACTTTAATCTTTCTGTGTCTTTTTGTTGCACCTGGAAAATGAAGATAACAATGTCTCTCATCTTAGGGAGGGAAAAGAAAATTCACTATTCACCAGCCACTTGAAAACAATAGCAGTGACTGTCACCGAAAAGCTGCTGATAAAATTAATAATTACGTATCAGAACACAGCTTGAATAGAGTGCAATACCCAAGCCATGGGCCACGTGCTTAACTATCAAGATAAAAGAGAATATTGAAAAGCTGCCCAGCAAGTGATCCTAATCCATCCCAGGCACCTGTGGGTAAAAACCATGTAGCCATAAAATCAAGCACTCATTGTAATGAAAAACCAGAACAGAACTCAACTAAACATGCACAGGTAAACTTCATTCTAACATTTCCTAAGTTTTAAGGGTGTGATTTTGTAAACAATCGTATCCTTTCAACATGTATTTTTTTACATGATAAATGTATATGTCTTGTGGTGTGTACAAACACAGGTATGCATGCATACTTACATCCCTGATTTGTCTTTCACCTCATTCTCTAAAAAAATGGTGCCTACATGCCTACAACTTATTCCAGGAAGGAAGGGAATGAGGGAGGGCAGGCAGATGAGAGAAAGAGAGGGAAGCAGGGAGGGAGGAAGGGAAGGAGGGAAAGAAGGAAGGCAGGAGAGAAGGAAGAAAGGCAGGAGGGAAGGCAGGTAGGCAGGCAGGCAGGAAGGCAGGAAGGAAGGAAGGAAGGAAGCACTACTTGACCTATTAAAGTGAACAGTACAGTTAGTCATCTCCAGTGCTTTAAACAAAGCATTGGATTTACAAGTGTGCTTATTTGCATGTTCAGCCTACTTCCAAAGCCTTCCAAAGCATTACGTGCCTGGGCATATGCTTACCAACCTGATTATCACAGTAATCTCAAAATCTTGATCACACACTAAATTGGTGCAACTGTCATGAATATCCTTGGGTGCACCATTGTTTATGCCAGCTATTTCAAAGTTCAGCACATCTTTAGTTTCAGTACACTGAAGAACACTGGGACAACCATTTTCATCTGTAGAGAGTTCATCCCGTGCAGTTGAAACCACCTCAATAGATTGTGCTTGCAACCCTCCTAAAAATTCCCCAAATTGGGGTGCTTGTTTTAGCTACTTGGAAAATCAGTCCTGGGAGAAATTCAGCTCTTCTCTGGGTTTTGCTGCAGGGCAGCAGTAGCAGATTAGCCATCTGCAGCAGAAAATTGACAGCTATTGTAGCTTAGGCAGCAGTAACACGAAGGGGGACAGTTTGAAGGAAGAGTCCAAGTGTGCCTGCAGGTGTCCTGAAATATGTAGCTCCACTGACTAAAAATCAGTAAAGCATTTGCTACTTGCAGTCACTGCCACAGTGGCTTTGCTGGGTTTCACAACGGGAGGGATTTATTCTTGACTTGACCCCACTTCTGTCAACTCTGCAGAATCCTGGTTAATACACTGCTAAATATCTTGTTAGTGACCATGCCAGACACTATGGGGACATGTTTGGTCTGCTGCCCACAGTGTATTTGTGGAAGAGGACACCTAGAGACATACACCAACCTAAAGCACCACACTTGTGGGAACTGAGAAAATACCATCACACAGTTTTTTCCTTGCCAGAATTATTCTCTAACTGGTCGTAAATAAAATGGCATTAATGAAAATGGCCCAAAATAAAAATTCAAAGTCATTATTTTGAACATTTTAATGATTTTGGATTACTAAGCAATTTGCACAAGTTAATTGGAGGCAGTAAGTTAAATGAGGTTCTTTACTATTGACTCAAGACAAGCCTTTAGAAGAATTCACAAATACCTGTAGCAAGCACATACCTGCCTTGCAATGCTGATGTTGTCTCCACTACTGAAATATGCACTTGAAGCAGACGTGACATGGCAGTGCTGTACTTACTGAAAGTTACTGCCTAGATAGGTTTGTCCAAAGTTTCCCAGTGAAACTGCTGACCATCCTAAAATCTAAATACATTCACATTAAATCCTAAAAGCCACTTTCATTACTGGAAAAAGAAGAAATCCTTCCTTTTTCTTTTGGACAGGAATTAGAGCTTACCTTGTAAACACCAGTGAGGATTTATTACCTAAATGACTTCTTCCTGTGGTGAACTTCTCAATGACCTGCCTGTCAATACTAATGAAATCAACCTACCTCTCTTGTTCTGAGCACTGGCTTTAAATTCCTAATCGAGTCCTTATGGCCATGTGCTGTGCCTGACCAGTCAAAGCTCCTATCTCCAATAAATTTAGACAATCTCAAATTTTGAAAAAGAGTACAGTAGCTACCTCTGAACCTGGTGAAGGCAATAAAGTTGAAAAACAAATCTAAAATAAATCTGCTTACTTCATCTGTCTGAAACAATTCTTGATACTCCTAAAATGAATGTCGCAGATATTTCAAAGGTAAAATATAGGCAACTCATTGCTAACATTCCATTCGAAAGCAATGAAGCAATTTTTACACCTGAGTAATGAAAGTGGGCAGAAAGAACACCTACAAATCAAAAACATTTTCTTAAACAGATGTCTTCTGACTAAGGTAGAAATTACAATCATTTCTGGCTTCACTTACTATATGTAAGTATAAATGTAATGTGAGGGTATCTGATTTGCAGTTATTTGGGTCTATAATTGATACCCACTCCAGTGAAGGATTAATATAGCTGAAGAAAATGAAAAAACTCTATTCGTGATGTAGGTTGTTTGAAATATGATTTTTTTGAGTTGCCAAACTCCTCGTTCCATATGTTGCTATTACAAAGGCATACATAATGTGAATTAGAGAAAGGAAACAAGCATTGTATTCACATCCAGACTTCTGTTACCATTTAAAAGGGCTGTGAGGTACCTGCAGATGCAACTTATTCTTTTCCTACCAGTGTATTTAGCGGTTTATTCATCTTGAGGGAGTTTATTTGTTATTTTGCAGGCTGGACTGCCCTGGAACTTTGCGGGTTTCTGTTCTGAGTGGACTTTGATTCCCTGCTGTCTCTCTTCATCACCTCTTACTTTTTGTAGATTTCCCTGCTATTCTCCTGCTTGTATCTCTGAACAGTGGGCATGCTTTTCACTTTAAAAATTACTCCTACTGTGAGCTCACTTAACAGGATTGTACATTTGTGATTTTGCTCTTCAGCGGGTCTTTCCGCTTTTGAAGGAAGAGTTCACGGCTAGCCACTGTGTTGCTGCTTCCCTCCAAAATGAACTTCATTTACACTTGTTTTTCCATGCTGCCTCCTTTTCTCATCAGTTTTGAGAAGTGCCAATGTTTCCAGTAGGCTGTACATGCAGACATTTGTTTTGCCTTTTGACTCTTCACCCACAAGACCCCCTGTTTGTGGCGAACACCTGCTGGCCTGGTAGCCAGCAGCACTGGGGTTTCACATTGGAGGACCTCTGCAGTGGCTTAAGACTCCCATGGACACAATGATGTAACTAGTTTTGGGTTTTCTCACCACAGCACATGGACACTTTCTCTGTGAGGGACCCTGCTTCTGACGACTACTGTGGTGGTACTTCTTGACAGATGTTGCATTTTAGCCCTGCTGTACAAATGTACTCTGATGCCTTAAAAACCCGTGTATTGCTAGTCATTCCTCATTGCATTATACCACGCAGTTATAACTGGCAAAATTGCTATTGTTTGCTCTACCTACTGGACTACTACCCTGTGCCATATTGGTGATAACTACAGCGTGGTAAAGCTCCTTAGTCCTCTGTGGCTAACTTATTCTGCTCTTTTGGTCCTTCCTTCATTCACTGTAAGTCCAGCATATTCCTTAGTTGGTGCTCTGTTGTCTTTCTCAGCCTAACATGCTTACATAGGATGAAGTGTCCGATGTACCACATCTCTTCAAATAAATATTGGAGCCTTGAAGCAGAGATATTATCCTTTCACCCCACCTTTTACTTATTGGATGGCAATGCTATTTCCATGGGGGTATTGGCAGTGTTCTTCAAAATGCAGAAATGTGGGTTTCATTTTGGATCTTCAGAGCTAGGAAATCTCAAATAATAGTTTCCTTTTTCATCCTCAATGAGTGATGTGATCCCTCGTGATGAAGGTGAGGGATGGCTATTGCCCTCATTTGCACAAACATAGGTGGGAATAGCATGGGTAAAGCCCGCTTCCACAGATGTAGATAGTCATGAGTTCAGGACTTCCTGAACCATGCTTATACAGCACCTGTCCTAAATAATGTTTTTATTATTTACAAGAGTTGTCAGCTACATTATCAAGTACCATATAGTACAGAAGAAAGAAATAAACTGGGAACTGTGAATTACATGTTACTTGTCACCTCCAGGCCACATATTCAGGCAGTTCTTTAGCTTATCCATTGGCTTCTGAAAGGTCAAAATAAAGCTGGATGTTTCCACCCCCTTTACACTAATAATACAAATTTCAGTGTGATTTAAGGGGATCTATCCCTGCTCTCTGCAGGCTTAGGATGCAAAATTACAATATTTTGTCTTTTATATGCCACTTACATTAAAAGTAACCTTGGTGTAGTGGCACTATTTTTGAAACCTTCTACTAGAAGGTCTCAGGACTACAGACTCAGTTATCAGGCTTTTACATTACCCAGGAGAAAGTAACTACAAATGCAGAGATACGAGTTTTATTAGGGACAAGATCAGAAGAAGAAAAGCCTCTACACTGCATTCTCAGCTGCTGACTTTAAGCAGCACCCATGCTAAGGGATTGCTCTCTGGGGCTCCATGGCATGTGGGAGCAAGAAAGATGTCTGAGGATACACACTTCAGAGAAATAGCAAGGAGGGTTTTGGGACTGCAAATACAATGAGCCGAACTCACCTTTGTTACACCAGTACAACTTCCTTGGATCTCAACAGGTTGCACAAGTGTAACAGGAATCTGAGTGCTTCACTTTGCACATCAGCACTGAAATCTATTGTGCCCAAAGGAGCCTGTAGGAAGTGATGACTGGACAAGGTATAAAGCTTCTTTTGAAAAGAGAGGGATTTTTGAAAGCTAGGCTAGAGGTTACAACAAATGAGAGTGGTATCGAAATGCAATAGCTATAGAAAGGTAAAGAAAAGCTGAAGATGTGATAAGAGAGATATATAGTAGAAAGCTGACTGCTAGAATAGTGCTAGCTAAGAGGAGGCTAAGAATACTTTACTGCACAATTAAAGTTACAAAGGATAAGGCAGAAGTAGCTTAGTGTGCTTCAAGTCAAAGCTAAAGATGGTGTCCGTGACCATAAATGCTATCACTCTTCTATGGAGATTTTTAACAGATCTGCACTGCAACATTCTGCTGAAATAAGCACAGAGAAATCAGGTTGTCCTGTTTTTTCAGAGGTGTTCTTGTCTTTTTACAGAAAAGCAGTCTTTGTCCTTCCTTGAATTGTTGTTGTCTGTCACTGGCCACTACCATTTAAAATGTAGTGTATTTCTCTTAAGTGCTTTTTGTTCTCAGAGCACCTTGAACCTAAAAGAAATGGAAGGCTTTAGAAAGCTAATGGAAGTTTTAGGTGTTCAACACCTGTGAAGAGAAGTCTCTGTTTTTTTTTAGTTTCTCTCCACTACCTTTGAAGCTACCTTTAGTAAAAACATAATGTTGAATTGTTCACACTAATGTACAAATACAGCACCCTGGTTCAGTCATGATTCTTACCTCTTGTTTCTGATGTTTGTGATACAGCCCTTTATTTCTGTTTCAGAAAGTTGAGAGGCAAGAGTGAGACTTTCTGTAACAACACGGAAAAGACAGGAATGTTAAAAGCTGTACAACAGATCCAGAATAGACAGTCATCTGATGCCTGTTTCATTCCTGGATTTATTCTGAAACACAGGGTAGAGTGCCAATGCATTTGCTGAATGCATAAAATCTGTGAGGCTGTCTGTCAGGTGGGAATCAGACAGGAAGCCTGGAGCAAGGATACCCATAATTATGCCGTCAAAAGGCTTGCAATAAGCAGCAGAATATTTTATTTGCCGTCAATCCTACAAAAAGTCTTTTATAACATCTGTGTCAGCAGATTCCAGGTCCCAAGAGGTGTCACTTATTGAAAGAAGGAGAGAACTCAGTAAGGGTTTGCCGTGTATTTGACAAGTACACTCAGCGGAAAACCTCACTGGTTTAATGAAGTTATAGGTGGCAGAGGACATCTCAGTTTTGCCTGTGTTTCAGGCATTGTTTCAAGGTGAGTTGGACTTTCATGTTGATTGGTGCTCAGTTAATTTTCATTATTAATGATTCCTGTTATCTATTACTTGTGCTTCAATAGCAGGTAAATCCTTTGGTCAGCCCCCTCTAACCCCAGTGCTCTTCAGTGTGCAAATGTCTAAGTCACCTCCCAGCTAACACAAAAGCCTGGGAAAGGACACGATGATGGGGCACTGCACCACATGGTCATTTCTCCCAGCTAGCAGAGACCAAAGCCAAGACATCCACACAGGGATGCTGTCAGTATTTACCAGCTAAGGTTGTTCCCATAAGCTGCAACACCATGGGGTACCTACATCACCTTCGGGTACAAGCTGTCTTGTACCTGATGAGTGTGCATGCCTCTGCATGCCACATCCTTTTGCACATCCAGAAACCAGCCCAAAGGAAGCCAGTATCTCCACACTAGTCGTGCCTGCTGAGATGCTTTACCAGAGTGGAGCACTCTATCACAGCCATGATGAAATAGCCAGAGTCCAGTTACCAACGCTATTTACTGGAACTTCAGTTTTGGCACAGAAGATGGTTTGTTGCCCTTTCCCTGTCTGATATTGCAAAGCACATCCATACTAGTAAATACGTATAGTTCACTGTCCCTGGGGTCCACTGACACAGTGCTGCTCCCACCCATATGGCTAAACTCCTTTTCAAAACATGGGCCACATCTGGTCTGCAGCTGGGCAGGTCCTTTGCCTGCACTAAACTTCAGGCTTTGTCTGAAACCTCAGAGGGATGCTAACCAGCACAGGCTAAAAACCTTGTCAGGGACCTTGCTGTGCAAATTCCAGTATGGATGATCTCAGGTGAACACACAGACCCATGCCTTGGCCTGGTGCACTGGCATGGACAAAGCCATAAAATACCACTTTGTGAACCTTCTAGCTCTGCTGTGTTCATACATGACAGTAGCTTAAAAGTCTGAACTTTTCATTTTGGTAACTGTAAAACAAAGCATCCCACCTGATCTTGAAGAAGTTGAAAAGAATTTGGAAAATGCAGCTTTCCATTTGTATTCAGAGTGCTCGTATCTCTTAATTTATTTCTCCTTCCTTGATAAACTGCTCTGAGGTCAATAGTATCTAATTCAACTAAATTGTCTTATAAAACGTCTCTTTTGACAATTTGTAGTTAGGATGCAATTATCTTAATTTTGTCTCTGATGAGTCTCTTTCATCGACTGAGGTTTTGATCGACTGTATCTGTGCCTATAAATTAAAAAATGTGGCATGCCTTGCGGAAGTTTTTTTCACTGGCTGTTTCATATGGTACCTGCTTCACCGGAGCTCTGCAAGTCGTATGTGAAGAAAAAGATTCTGCTTGTCAGCCTGCTTCACAGATCCACTGAAAATAAACACATCAGACACTGAGCTGAGCTAATGTTGCACTTGCTTCTGGTTGCTCATTTTTGTTTTGGGTTACTGTCATGACCTCGCATGTACCATCTGGAGAGGGGAAAGAAAGATTTAATCAAAATATAAATAGCTGGTTTAGGATAAGTTTTTCTTTTATACTATGAAGTGCAGGAAGGGAAAATGAAAGGGTATCATTTGCTGTGACTATTGAATAGAATAAGAGCTGTGAATGCCAGCAGGTCTGCTCCTCACCCACAAATCCAGCACTTCATTTGCTTGGGGGAAAAAGCTCCGCACACCTTTCCGCTGAACCTCAGTGTGCTTCTCGGTATAAACAATAGCTCATATTGTTGAGGAGGCTTATCAAGAAAGTTATGTCAGTAATGATGGGGATTTTCAGCCGGCATACCCTGGGATTTGTGAAGCATTTGCTGCCCATAAGTGTGCTGATAAGCTGCTCACTGATTAGAATATTCTATCTGTAGTGCAGTCGGGCTCCCATTTCTCTGACATGTCTCCCCTGTATCTTAAAAATACCACTAGCATATCAACAGCTTATCATAAGAAGCTATATGAATTCAGAACATGATTCTTTCACAAGATTGTTCAGGTTAGGTGTCAGCATAGACTGAAAAAACAAGGTGCAAGCAAAAGGTGAACATAACAAGCATATCTCATAATCTTTCAGTGTTACAGCCCTCATTCTCTCATTCCTGTGCTTTTTGAACATCCATAGCCTTCAGTATCCTGGTGTCAGCTTTTGACTGTAGGCTCCTCAGGGCAAGTGTGCCTTTGTGTCAGTAATATACTTTACCCACTAATGGCACTGCATGAGCAGTAATGAGTGAGCCCATTACAAGCAGCTGCAAATACAAATATCAGCAATAGTCTGGATGCTCTGCTCCATATCTAGCTGCTTAAAACAGGAATGAATTACCTGGTTGCTCATCTGAATAATCACACAGGGGACCTGTATGCTTAACAAGTTTAATGCAAATCCACCAGCAGTCATGCACGAGACTCTCCCATCATGCTGGTGGTGTCTAATGACATAAGAGCCACAAATTACCTCAGTGATAACTCCCACACAGAAAGCTGACATGTCTAAAACAATCGGCACTGTATGGGTTCACTCAGACAATGTGGTGGACACTGCCAGGTTCTTGAAAACTTCACTGCTCCTTCCCCGAGCGGATATGGAGAAGGCCAAGGAGAAAAGGACGTGCACACCAACATACCCTTGGCACTTATCAACGTTGTTTTCAGTTGCAAAGGTAAAATGTCACCAGTGTTGAAGCCCTCATCTAAGGAGTTAATAGCTGCTCACTGTTAGGGCTTTCATTCCCTTTTTTAAAAAGCTCTTTTAAAATTGATACAATTTTGCTTCAGAATTGAAGCTGTGACAATATACTCATTAAGTGAGGGGCAGTGTCTAGCGACTGAGCTTTCCTGTGTTGTCTTAGCACCAAATGTCTTCTTGTGCAAATCTAGTCAAAATACACTGAAGACATTAATTCTAACCACATTTATGTTTAAAAATTCTGCATTTGCCATGTGTGTGTACAGAAAAACAGATTGTCCCAGCCAAATACCTATTGTTCTATTTTAGCTGCTGTATTTTAGCTGCTATTATTTGTATTTTAAATAATTTATGCAATTTTGGCTATATCCACATTCTCTGAAGCCTGCAGGGTGGGGATTTAACTCACCCTTTACCTCTGAGGGCACTGATGTCCTAACTCAGGTATGTGGAATAGCCTTGGGATTTTTTTTTTACTTGGACTAACCTCAGATCAGTTTCCTCTTTGGCTTTTCCTTCAAGCAGACAGACCTTGGGCCACTCCTGGAAGCAGTGAAGAGGATTCCCTATGTCAGACCAGCAGGGATAGTTGACACACAGCAGCAATGTGGAGCAAATCCCAGGAAAAGATACCTTGATATGAAGGCCCACACAACAGAGGAAAACATACTCTATTTCTTTCTCAGTATAAGCTAAAATTTCTTCTGTATCTTTTTTCCTCTTACTGCTCAGGTCAGCATTTCCATGAATTGCAATGTGAACTTTTATTTGTATGAAATATTAAAGGGCTGTCCCATCACTATTTGTATGCCCATTAAAGCACTTGTGCAGGAAAAACATTTAACATGGTAACTCAAAAGCACTTTTAAATTATTGGTTCTGCTTTTGAAACACTATTAAATAGGCTCTGTCATGAAGATAAAAACCTTTGAGGAAGCTTTTTTCTGTGAAAAGTTTGTTTCATTTCACTAAGGAAACATTCACATATTAGGTGTTTCACATTAATGGCAAGCACCCATGCCTGAAGCAGAGCTATCATGAAGCAGTTTCATTCAGCCGAAGGAGGGAGGAAAGACAAGTCATCTTTGTTTGGTATGTAGACTTTTTATGTGGGAATAAACTAGGATGCCTTGACTGCACAAAGAATTTAACATGCTCAGACTGTAAACCTCTGTTAAATGTTTTCACCTACTCAGTGACTGTGAGAAAAGTTTAGGCTGTTCTCTGTGAATTTTTCTCATCTTGCCTGAGGTCTGGGAACATCTGCCCTGAGTGGTAGTTAGCCAGGTATAATGGGACTCCTAACCAGCAAACCCTTTCTTCTTCCCTTTGTTTTAAGTCATAAGATCAAGGTTATCTTTCCATTAATGACTTATCCCTGCATTCAAACAAAAAAAAAGCCTTTTATTTTCCAGAAAGCAGAGGGTTAGATCCACACAAGCATTGAAACATTACTTCCAAAACTCAAGTCTTCATAAGCCCCATTCCCTTTACTCTGTAAGAACCTGAAGGCTGTAGGTTTATGGTTTGAGCATCACCTTTTTCTAGTTTGGTATCTGTGTGTGCCTCATCCCAGAGAAGCCTCTCTCCCAGCCCCTGTGAGGTGAATGGCTCAACTTCATCTCACACAGGGGCACAGTTGGGATCCCCAAACTAGGGGCTGTGTTTTTCTGCAGGACTTGCTGCAGTGGAGGTTCTCCAGGGTGCTTTTCCTACCAGCACAAGTGCCTCATTTCAGGAATCAAATGGGAGAGGACAAAGTGGCACTTGATGTCTCTTTGTGTACTTTAGATCTCCTCTGAAAGCAGAAAAGATGTGGTCTGAGGTCCCAGTTAGTCATGAAGTATTTAATAGTCACTATCCAAAAAAAGCATGGGAGGAAGCTACTCAGAGCATCCTGGTATTCAGAAGCTTGAATGTGGCTTTCACAAATAAGGGAGACTCAGCAACCCATCTCCAGAAAGGAAGAGCCTTCCTGAATGACCAAGCCCAAAGAAGCAACAGTCTTTAGACATGTGCACCATTTGCTAGTGTTTACTGTCGCCTGTCTTCATCTCCTCACAGCACAGCAGCTCCTTGGACTCCATCTTGAGGCAAGCACTTCTACGCATGTGCTGTATAAACAGTCTAACAGAGATGCTGAGGATGCTACAAGGTGACTAGGAGCAAGGCTGTGACCCCCAAGCACACCTTTTGGCACCAGAAGAACTTCTTTCAGCATTTTGAAAGCTTGTTGACATTATGTCCATTTTTGTGGCTGTCACAACTTCAGCAAATGCTGGATGTCATTTTTATATTTCATTTTTCCTGTCTATATGAGAAGGTGATAATTTCTGCAGCCATGTGGCCATCAGCATATATTGTTAGATTAATACTAATGCAATATGCATTCAACAAGGCAGTTATCTGAGTTCTGTAATATTGTCATGCACAGAGCAATCATGCGTAAAAGAATGGAAGGCTTTTAGCTCGAATCTCATTGAATCAAAATTACTTATCTGCAAAAATGGATACTATGTTTCAGAAAGTACAAAAGCAATTGCAAAACTATTTACAAAAAAAAATAGAACTGGGTTTATTTTCCACAATGACTACAATGCTTTAGCTCTTGTTTTGTGAAGTGTTGGCAAACAATATAAAAGTTTTTCACCTCAACGTAATTCACTGCTAGACTTTGTCATAAAATTTAAGCATATATTCTTGATTTATAGTTTGTTCAAGAGAAATTTACAGCAGCATTCAACATTCTTTGTTGAGCTGTATTGGTTAATATTGATTGATAATGCATATCAAATGATAGTTGTCTGTTCCCTGATTAGATGACATTCTTATAGCAAGAGTTTTCCCATGCCAACTCTAATGCTTTTTAATTCCAAAATTACTTTCGATGAGAATTCTCTCATAATCATTCAAAATGCCATTTGTTTCATATAGCATTCTTGGAGGATAATATATATCATAAAGTATTCAAACACGGAAAATAAAATGGGACCGAGCACATCTGAAGCACATGTATGCGAGTGGAATTTGCTGAATTTTTCACCTCTCCTAAAAAAAAAATCCCAACTTATTCACATCATTGTACACACTCAAAAAGTCTCAGAATTCTAGATTTAATAAGTCTCAAAAAAATCCCTGTATGGAGAAGAACAATTTCCTCTTGAACTCTTTCAGAAAGGAGTATTTATAAGGGGAATTGTTCACGAGCATAAAGAAGTTCATATAAACCAAACCTAGTAGTTTTCACCCAAGAGGGCAGAGTTGGGTGTGAACAGTCCCTGTGTCTTAATTGCCTGATCAAACCCTAAACTAGGAGATGGAGAGAATTATGGCTCTGGTCCGCCCATAGCTGAAATCCCAGTGAACATGCATGTTTGTGAACTTTTAGTCCAACTTGGCAGTAATCACAGAAGAGAAACTGATGTGAGTACAAGCTGATGTGAAGTGAAACATCTTGCAAAACAGCATTGTAAAAACACCAATGTTTAAATCCCACACAGAGCACACCTGCTTCTTTTCCCTGTACATCTCCTCAGCTTTGGAGGAAGAAAACCACAGATGTGTTAGGTTCCCCACTAAGGATCAGAAAGGGAGTTGGGCTTTACGGGGATGAGGGCCATTGCATTACATTAGCAAGATGTTTTGGTTATGTGGGGGTTTTGCTTCCTTTTTTTTCCCTTTCAAAGGTATGGCAAAGGCACTGCTCAGCCCATGCTGTGCTTGGCTGCTGCAGCAGTGCTCCCATCAGGCCCCGCCAGCTCTGGGGCTCATGGCACCTGTACTAATTAGGGTGGCATCAAAGCTGATTTCCTTTTTCCTTACAGGAGAGTAGGGCTGGGCTCCAACACATTGAGCCAAGGTTTCTCAGCCCCTCTAGGCTTTTTGCAGTGGTAAGACAACACAGAAACAAACAGTTTTAGGTTTTTTAGGCTTTGTAGTTTTGCTTGCATTGCTGTTTTCAGTTTGGGGTAATGAATGGGTTTTTAACTGCCAGCTGTGCACAGTCCCACATCAATCTTTTCTGAATGAGAACCTCATATGGCCATTATAACCTTTATTCCAAAAGGAAATTTAATAACTAATGTGGTTTGTATGTTTGCCAGAGTAGAAAGTAATTTTAAATAAACAGTCCTTGCAAAAAGGGTGGAGGTGGCTTTGGGAAACTGGGGTCCCATCGTGCAACCTAATAACCTGATCATATTGAGTCCTGAGCAGCTCATCCCACCTCTGGAGCTGGATGGAAACAGTTAGGACTGATGAGTGCTGTGAAACCCTGCAGAACTCTTGTGTCTTCTCCTTTTTTACCCTTTATGCAGAGTGTCAGAACTACAGGTAGCTATTGTTGTGTAGGATTGGACCAGGCTGGCAGAGGGTAGCTTCTGTTGTAACCATCACCTGGAAAATCATCATTCGGGGACAAATGGCATAGGAGCCCTGTCACAGAAACACAATGCCGTTTCTCGTCCGGGCAGAAGATGAACCTGCATGAGTCCAGATGCTGGACTTCGTCAGCTAATGATGCTAGACTGAGAGTGGGACATCAAAAAGGGAAGTGTGGGAGGAAAGCATCCTGTGAAAGGGCAGTCATTTTTTGGTCAGTCACGCAGCCAAGAAGAGGGACATGAAAGATCACTGAATGTTAGTGTGTAGGCAGACATTCCACATGTTATTTGCACAGCTGAACAATTGATTTTCTGCTGCTGTTAGGTTTTCTTTACCCCTAAATTAATGTTCCTTTCCTCCTCCTGTTAAAAATGGTTTTGTTTCAAACACAGGCTCATCATTTGCAAAGGGGAAAGTGCAGTTACTCAAGGGATACCAAAGAAGATACTTTTTTTGCCAAGTGTCAGAATTTGGATGTCAGGCTGAAAGCAACTGTTAACTTTCTGAGGCCAGCCCTATGCTGCTGTCGCATGGGTTACCCCTGTCATTCAGCCAGGGTCATCCTCCTAGAGGATGGAATTCTGCAGCAGATCCCCCTGAAAGGCCTGATGGGCTATGGAAAAATTGCCAATATCCAAGGACAACCATGTGCTGTGCTAGAAGCCATATGCTATGGTTGTCTCCATGCAGCAGTTCACTGCCTCTTTATAGCCCTTTGTGCTTAAGAAACCTGTTGTCATGGGCTTCCTTTCTCAACCATCCTGAGCTTTCTGCCAAAATTGTCCTTGTTCTTGACTCTAGGCCATGGCTTTTTGCCCATTTAGCAAACTTCTTAAACAGTTTCTGATTTTCAGGCTTTTTTTTTCTGCCTTGTATGTGGACACATACAACTCTGGTCAAAATCTCGTTAACGTTCCTTAAGAATGAGAAATTTAGTACTGTGAAGCTATAAATATAAATATTACTAATTAGGACTGTCTTTTGTTTGTTCATAACGAATGTAACCAGACCCTATAAACCTTAAGAAATAAACAACCTGTAGTCCTACAATTAATGTGTTATTATGTGTTAGAATAAGTCTCTGAATAGATAGCTGACAAGTTAAATCTCTGAAAGCCATAATGCTTTACTACCAGCTGCATGAGGTCTTCCAAACTTAAATTCCCTATAGCAGATGCTTTAGGAGTAATCCATCCTACTTTCTGGTTTGATTCAGTGTTTTGTAGCAGACATCATCTCTTCATTCCCCCTCACTCTCCCAGCATCCCTTCTGGAGTTTATTGTTTGCATATTTTCACACTCCTCCAGCTACTGATACTTTAAAGGGGGTAATGCAGGATGCCATCTCTCCCCCTCAGTCCTTCCTACAAGAATGACACCCTGGTTTTGAAGATTTCACTTACATGAATCACCCTGCTAATGCTCTGCAGTGACACTTACATCAAACCTCCTCTCATCAGTGAGAATTTCCAAGCCCTTTGCACAATAACTATCCAGCTAGTATTAATGGATGAACTATTCAATTTCTTCCCTTCCCAGCCAGCTTCAGCACTGTTCAATGCAAACGTGACTTGCTAAGACTGAACTACATTTTTCTTCCTGGTATCCTTCGCCTTTCATGCCCTCCTAGTTGCTTCCCTGATTAGAGTACCATTTCCCCTTTCTTGCTATATTTTCTTAACTCTGGGGGGAAAGTAGCTCTGCAGCCCTGAGGCATGGTAGCTGCTGTAGGAAAGCAGCTCTATAGCTGGTGGGGAAGAGTTGCCCTTGTCCACATGTGCAAGTTTTGGGAGGTTACCTGACAGCAAAGATAGTGAACACTCTGTTTGTCAGCACAGGGCAAAGCTAATAGCTGTGTTTTCCTGACGAGGCTGAACGTTGCGCATGGCACACAGGTTGTGTTGCACTACTCCACTGAGAGTAAAGCTATGACAGTGAAGTGTGGTTATGTGTATGCTTGGGAGAGGCTCCAGTCGCAGGGGTCAGACTCTTCCTTTTGTTAGGCAGTGCATGGGAAGAAAGGAAATGTCTCGGCTGGCTGCAGCAGCTTGTCCATAGGGCCCCAGGACCTCAAGTCCTGCTCTGCCAACTCTGGGCTGTCAGCAGCTACCTCTAAGGCTGCCAACACCAACTCTCTGCTCTACTTCCAGTCTTTGTAGTTGCTGCTCAGCAGCCCATGGGGGAGTTAATGACACTCCTAATACAGCAGTGCCCAGGGCTAAGCTGCCTCTTGGAACATGATGCAAACTTATCAATTTGCAAATATACATTCAGCTATAAACTGCTTGTGGTTAGAAGTGGCCCCTGAGAAACTGCGGAAAGTGTGTAACGCCTTACATCCTGCATAAGAAGGAGATGGGGGAGCTCGTAGGGAGCTTGAAGGCAGCTCTGTAGAAAGGAATCAGGGACTAATCATGGGAAGGGAAAAATGGTGGTACAGACCTGTGAGGAAGACCCTAGGATTCAGCTGACCAATCGCATTTTGGGAGAAGGCTTTCCTTTCCTCCCCCCCCTGCCATGTCTGGTGCTCCCTGCACAAAAGAGAGCACAACGGCTGCCTCCTCAGCAGAACCACATCAAATCTATGGCAATTAAATCTTCCAGTCTGTGTATCCCAAAGGATGATTGACATTTAGCCTGAGTAGTGAAAGCAGAGCAAGAACAAACATGTCAGGTGACAGCTCGGTGTCTCTACACACAGCTTCTGTGCTGCTGGCTTCCTAGGAATCTGAGTCCTTCTGAGAACCCCAGAAAATGGTATTTTGGAGGTTCCTGGATAGGCTATTGTTCCCAAAAGAAGGCAACTCTTCAAAGTGATACCCATGCCTGTTCCCTTGGCCATCCATATATTGGCTTTTGGCAGCTGGTACTCAATAGGTAGAGTATGACCAAGACACAGCTAGTGCCTAGGGGGTATTACTGTTTAAGCTGCAGTGGTGGTAGCACAGACTCTTGGATTGAATGTGACACTTTGGATCTTCAGTATGGTCTATTATATTCACAAAAAATTCCTTGAACTGTTCAGTGATATTTTAAAGTTTAGTTTAAAGGTTTATTTTAGATTCATATTGAAAATACTTCAGCATGCAGGAAAAAGAAGTTAGGAATTCATTGATTTCCCCTGGCCTGGCAGTAAGTTAGCTCTTCCGCAGTGGGATTTTCAGAGCCTTATTACTTCTCCCTCCCCTTTTCTCTGTGGTCATTTGACGGAAGCAGCTCCCCAACTTCACATTTACATTTTTCACTTCTTTAAATAGAACTCCATTTGCCTTTAATTAGCATCACAGAAATACTGGAGTCTTCTGCAAATGTCCACAATGATACAATGATATCTAGTAACCCCTCAGAAATCTCCAAGAGAAATGAGTAAAGAGGCCAATTGGAATAATCCCGACTGTGGATTTGAGGCTGTGATGGACGGGTGCACTACAATTAGTGTGTAGTAAATCTTCCAGCCTACCATCAAATTGTTTTGTATTCTATGACAGTTTTAGTTTCTGACATTCTGGGTGACCAGAAGTTTGTTGTTCTATGAAAAGAAGGTATCTTCATTTGGTGCATGTGCCAATACTTCTTGAAAACTTCCCAGTGAAACAAATGAAAGCTCTACCGTTCTCTGCAGGTAGTTTTGTTTATTCAGCTGTTGTTTTCTGTGGCCTCTGACTCGGAAGAACCAAGAGGACTTCAGAAGTTAATGTCTTCTAAGATTTCTGAATAGATGAAATCATGACTTTATAAAAATAGAGCTGGGACTCCTAAGCTCCACTGATTCCTGATTGCAGTGAAACATAGGGAATGAACAGGGAATCAACATTACAATTAATTTTTACATCTGACAGTCTGGATCTGTTGATCTGAGTGATCTGTTGATCTGTAGCTGGCCACCCTCCTTTTCAGGGCATCAGATAATGACAATAATAAAGACATCTCAGAGGACATGTTAATTAACACCTACTCATCCTCCAGCAAATCAACCTTTTATGACTTCTGCTTTGGATGCTGAATTTTGCCCCACATCCTCAATGAGACGCAGCAGCTCTCAGGATGGGCCAAATAAGCATTTGGATTTCAGATCACTTTCAGAAGTTCGCTGTTAACAGGCTGCTCTCAGATTTAAGTGTGGAGCTGTTTGTTACTGCCCTGATGAAGGACTAAAGCTTTAAATAATGAACGTACAACAAAACACACACATATCCTTGGGTATATTCAAAATAAATAGAGAACATTCCTGGCATTTTCCCCTAATAGGAAGTATGTGAATACCACTCCACAATAAGATGACTGCTGCTGGTTAAAACATGTTTTTTTCCCATAATATTATCCTAGTGTTTGATAATTCATTTTAAGAGAAAAATATGTCAAGTGAATTTGGATATGTTGGAAATTTGCATTTGAGCACCATTCTACATAAAAGTCCTTCTAAAGCCCTTGAATTTGAATGAATCTAAGTTATTTCCGTAACATGTTGAACCATTATGCCAGTGAATGAAAAGCTCCTCCTAATGCTGTCAATTTATGTTCCAGACTGTGTAACAGGAGAGTAATCACACTGCAAAAGTTTCCAAAGCAGGAATACTCACATGCTGTATGTTAGCCTAGTTTAACATGAATTCTAATTTTTGTGCTGATAAAACTGCACCTTGCTGTAAACATTTCTGCAGCGATGGACAATTTCTGTTAACCACTTTATGAGCAGTCATACAAGATTCAGAAGAGAGACTATTTCTGATTTTTCCCATCCAAAACAATAATCCTACCAGGCTTATCAGTAAATATTCTGAACATCTTTTTTCAGAAATTACCTGTGACACCTGCAGTATGTTCTCACTTGTAAGAAGTAACAACATTGTCACTAGAAGCAACTTAGTAATAGTGCTTCATATAAGGCAGAGTTATATTTATTATAAATCTGTGATACGCTCCTATCCATTAGTCTAAAACTAAAATTGGGAAGGCTATTTAAAATATATCTCCAGCTGAAATCACCTGCATCCTAAATTATTAAATACAGCTTTCTGAATAACAATGCTAAATTCAAGCTTCTTTTATAGCCTTTGGGGTTATTCTGCCAGAAGCTCAGCCCTGGTAAATCAGCTTAGCCTACTTGTAGGTCCCAGGGATGAAGAAAATATAGGGAATTTTGTTTAAGCCTGCCAGCACAAGACCAGATATACTATCTTGTCTTGAAACCTCAGCTCTGCTACACAGCTTAAGAAACTGGCATTAGGACTTTGTGACTGTTAGGAGACTTGGGGAAATGGCAACTTTCTAGACGATTATTGAGTAGTTCACTTCAACCTTCCTTCCTGCAGGTTCTGTTTAAGTTCCTGGTAAATTTCTCTTCTCCATTAAATTTGGTTTTCTGCTGAGATATCATTTCTCTTTGGTGATTTATTTCACTTATTTGACTGTCATTTACTTTGTTGTTCATTCACTTTATTACACTGATTTCCAGTTTTTTCTATTACCATTAAGTCTGCAAAGCCTAGCACTCCAAACTCATCTTCAAAGACTCATTCCTGAGGCAAATGAGAATTACTAATATCTGGAAAGTCATTCAACCAGGATACTAAGAACCATTCCAAACCTAACCACTTGAACAAGATGTGATAAACTCTTCCACCAAGTGGCTAAGGAAATGGTTACCTCCCCTCTGGGGGATCTGGTAGCACAGTCCAGGTTAAACATCTACCATTTACCCATTTTTTCATGTTTACCATAACAGGTGAGGTTATTAACTTTTTTAATAATCACTGCTGGGAGCCCAAGAGGACCTCTTGGGCAAAGTGAGGAGGATGAGAGGCTGAAGGCTAATGAAGCCAGCCAGGATTTTGCAACAGAGCTTTTCCATAGCAGTTTTGGAGGGAGCTGCCCATCACTCACGTCTGGATGTAGGGTCAGCTGTCTGAGCAATGCTGCCCTCAGGGTTTGGCCATGATTTTGCTCTTTACTGCGAGAGTACAAGTGGAAGGCTCTGTTCACTCTCTCCCATCACCATTCTCCAGTTCCTGACTGAGCAGGAAGATGGCCATCCCCAAATCTCTCCTCTTTTTCCTTTAGAACACCAAGGAATCAAGACTCCAATCAGCCTGCCTTCCCAAAGAAGGTATGAGGAAACTTAGTTTTGCTGTCACAATAAAGCCTCCAGGAGTCAATATTTTACCAAGAGTCTTCTCCTTCAGTCTCAATGTTCTTCTTACTTATCTTTGCATACACAAATATTTTGGCATAAATCTATTTGTATGGAAACTATCATCTTCCATGGACCAGATGGCCTTTTTGTGTACTTTAGCACTACTGCCAACAATCTGGGGAACTGGACAGAATTGAAACTCCTTTTCACAACTCCTAACAGTGCATTTTAATGATGTAAGGCTTCAAAAATCATATCCAATCAGATGGTTGGAGTTTTCTGAAGAAAAAAAGAGCATATTCATGAAGAGGAGGAAGGTACATGACACCCAGACTGTCCACCATCTATCATTGCTTTTGGTACACTTTCAGAAAGGAAATTGAAAATGGGCTTACTTTTGCATAAAGATTTTTCAGCCAGCATCATGTGTCAGTCCCCAGGCTAGATCATCACAAAAAATCCCTGACTATCAAGTGTTATAGATGTCTTAAATCAGTATAAAAATATCTTGAAACATCTCCCATTTTCCTAAGCTTTAATATGTCTAAAAGGGGCAGGTAGCAATTTTGATGGGTGCAGAAGAAATGGTGAAATCAGGGAACAAAGGCCTGACTACCTGGAAAAAAAAAAAAAGAAAAAAAATAATATTAGGCACCCTACAGTACCCCAGGGTCTGATTTGTTGAAACCATTTCAGTTTAACACTAAATTATCTAGATTTTAAAAAGGCAATACAAATAAGATATGATTAAGAATAACAGGAAGAATATATTTGTTTAGGATATTAATGTAGACGTTTCCTGCAATTCAGCAATTTGTGAGCAACAAAATTGGTCCCATTTGCACTGAGCTTTTGACCTGCAATATAGCTATAAAGATACCTTTGAGATTTGTCTGTTCGCCTGGAGCTAATCTGCTGGCTTGATTCCTAAATTTGTTGAAGAACATTGTATGTATTGCATGATAAACACCACATAGAGAGTTTCCTGAGAAAGCTCTGTCTCAGAAATAAAATAGTGACATTTTAAATGCCAAGGATTATCAACAGGTGGAAAATAATAAATTAAGATATCACTCTGTTGGGATTTCTTTAATGCCTTTAATCCAGCAATGAAAATTAAGGACAAATGTGTATGGTTAAATAAAAAAAAGGAGAAGCCTGATTCTTTAGCAAAAAATCTAGGTGAATCCTTTCCACATACCATTTTTCCTGAAGAATGTTTAATATCCATTTACTCAATGTGCATAGAAAACCTAAAGTACCTGTGGAATAAAAAAGGTTCTTATTTCTAACCTGATTGGAATTGGAATTACTAGTAATGCTATGAGAGAGCTTGTACTCAGGAGACCTGTGGACTGATGTCTTAACTGAAGAGGTCCAGGAAAAGAATTAGAATTAGCCACAGACCTTCTGAACACCTAGCCAAATCCACCTCCAAAGCTTTGGAGATTTGTCTATTCCCATTTAAATATGACAAGACCTGAAAAGGAAAGACATTTCACACCAAGCATTCTTAAGTCTGCCCAGTGTGGAGATGCACTCAAACCCCTGCACTTAAGCCATAGTTAGTCTGGACTAAAGGACTTCCGACTGCAGAGTGACTGCCTGCTTCCACCAAACCTGGTGGGAAACCTCTCACTGAATTCTGTGGAGCCAGAATTTCAGACTGGGGTTCTCTATCACCATTCATGCACAGCATACTGCTGCTTACTTACATCGCCACACATGCACAAATGTCTGCACTGACTTCATACAAAGCTGTACTATGGATTTGAATATTACTGGCCAAAGACAAAAATCCTTGAGTTTCTAAGGCAGCAAATTTCCTGGAGTCCAGCAAAACCAAAATATTGGCATCCTGATGCTGTTGATTTGGATTTGTGTTTTAGCCAAAGCTAGGATCTGCCTTGCTTCCTGGTTAGCTCTTAAAATGGGAAGCTTAAAGGGCAACAGTATGTCTGCGTAAGAGCCCAGGGCAGGGCTTGTCACAGTATGCTGGTTTTGGCCGGGGTAGAGTTAATTTTCTTCATAGTGTGATGCTCCAGTTTTGATTTTTGCTGGAAACAGTGTTGGTAATACAGGGATGGTTTTGTTATTGCTGAGCAGTGCTCACTCAGTCAAGGCCTTTTCTGCCCCTCACACCGCCCCACCAGCTAGTAGGCTGGGGGTGCACAAGATGTTGGGAGGGGACACAGCTGGGACAGCTGACCCCGGCTGAACAAAGGGATATTCCAGACCACATGGTGTCATGCTCAGCATTTAAAGCTGGGGGAAAGAAGAAGGAAGGGTGGGACATTTGTAGTGATGGTGTTTGTCTTCCCAAGCAATTGTTACACATGATGGAGCCCTGCTTTCCTGGAGGTGGCTGAACACCTGCCTGCCGATGGGAACTGGTGAATGAACTCCTTGTTTTGCTTTACTTGCACACACATCTTTTGCTTTACCTATTAAACTGTCTTTTTCTCAACCATGCATTTCTCACTTTTACCCTTCCAGTTCTCTTACCCATCCCTCCACAGGTGGAAGGAGCAAGCTGCTTGTGGTGCTTAGTTGTTGGCTGGGGCTAAACCACAGTGAGGATGGGAGTCCTTCTGCCCTGCTACAGTTTCCTGCATCAGTCAGTGCTCTAACTTCAGAGATCAACCCCGTTAGCATGCATACCGCCTGTACACATTTTATTTGTAGAAGCAGAAAATGCATAGGTTCTCTGCTTGGGAAAAGAAGAGGGTGTGCTGTTCAATGCATTCAAATTAGACTGCCTTTATGGACAGAAGTCCTACTTGTGTGATAAAAGGCAGGGCATTTATCAATGTTCTTCTTTCCTATTGCTATTCAATACTTTATGAAACTCAGACTGGAAACATCTGCTGAAACTTTATTCCTCTTACAATTTACCTATTTTCAATAAAAAGGACTTTGGATAGAGGTAAACCATTTTCTTCTTTCATTGTTAATACTGACTTTGCTTTCCAACTGCTGAAATCCGTCTGCAGCAAACTGCTTTCCTTTCTGAACGTGTAGTTCCAAGACCTCCTTTTTTAACCAAAGAAGATTTACCTGGGGACTGTCTCCTAGGAAATTTAGATGAAGATTAAAGCATAACATCACATTATAATCAGATTTTTGCACTTTGCATACAAATAAATTGTCATGTAACAATGGAGATCTTTCTATTAATAAGAAAATGTATTAATATTAAATGGAAAACACTAGCACAATTGTCTGGCAGACATTTAGACCTTATTAAAAATTAAAGCAATCAACAAGTTCACAGTTATACCGGAGTGGGAATCTGATTTAAATAGAGTTTTGATCTAAAGCAATACCAGTAACATCATTATCTGCAAAATAAGCCAATGACTAGTACTTATAAGACAGTCTTGTATGCAACACTTTGGCTAGGTAAATACAAAATAAACTGACTGAACTAAACCTAAAACTCCTATTTAGTGGTTTTATTACATTTGCTGGGTTTTATTTCATTTTCCATTTGACAGAAAATTCTGTTAGTTAAGTAGAAAGACCCTGCTGATGGAAAAAATATTAAAATAGCATATATCTTTGAAAAGGGTTTTAAAATGTGCTAGAGTTCTTGTTAGCATGAGGGTTATGAAGTCGCCATTACAGATTTTTTTACCTGTTTTTTTGTGATCTGTTCATAGCTACCATTTGATTAAAAGGGATTTTGCTTTGAATTGGCTGTTTTCCCTCTGCAGAATTGGCTCCCTATGCCTGCTACATTTCGAAACAAAACCCCTTCTGAACAGAAATTCCAAATCTTCCAAATCACATTAGGAAGGAAGAACTTGGTATCAAAAGGCCAAGCTGCCACTATTTCTTCCTGATGACTCTCATTTAACAGCCATTAAAATGCAAATAGAACTATGATTTTCAGATCACAAAATTAACATTAACAGCTGGAATGATTGATTAAAGGTCATGGCAACTGTATAACTTAATTTCTTACATAATTGTATTCAGTTTTCTCCAGATTGTTTGGATTTGTGAATTAATTTTAGCTGTTGCTGAACACTGACAGATGCATTTATTGGTCTCTCATTTTTGTTAATATCTTCCTATTTGAATGATTCCCTTCTTTCCGGGAACCAGAAGAGTACCCAGAGGGGACACTCCAGAATTACTATCTTCAACTAACAGGTTTTGCAGCATATTAGAAGATTTCTCAGAAGTTTTTTATTGACCCAGACAAGACCAAAATGACATTTAACATATAGCTAACAAGTTACTCCTCCAGGAGCTTTCTTATGCATGTGTTTACAGAATGGAATAAAAATGGCACGTAAGTTCCCAAGAGGCTGTGAGCTAACGGTTCAGATCCTATCTGAGCAGACCATCTTAGATCTGGCTTGCTTTAATGGATGAAATTAGCCACAGGTAGACAAACTTTCTTATTACTTTAGAGTCAAGACATCGATAGGATGAGAAAGGTAAGATTTCAGGCAGTACCTGCCTGTACAGTTCTTAAGATGTGCAAAAATGAAACTCAGCTGTAATTCTTATTCTACAGCAAGACTCGAAGTCATTTTTCAAAAGTTTTCAGAGCAAGATCTGCAAATACATGCCACCCACAAATGCAGCCAGAATTTAAGAAGAATTCTGTCCAAGAGTTTGAGCTTTTTTGAAATCTGCTTGCTTATTTCAGTGCTTATTGGCAGCACATCTAAAAACCAGGTCCCAGTGACAGGTGCTAAGCATTTCCGAAAATATGACCCTAGAGAATATGACTTAAGGCCAGAGAGAGTCTAAACTAGCATAACTTGTACCTGATCTCACTCCCACATCCCAGCAAGAACATGACATCAGCTCCAACGCCTGCACCTCTCCCCAGTGACAGCTCTATTCACTGTCCTCAGTTGCTCAGTCCCAAGTCTGTCTGTTAAGACATGCTAGCGTTTGTGTCTACTGGGAGCCAGATGAGATTACCAAAATACTTCTGTATTTAAAAAGACCAGGGAAGTGTGTCAGTCTGAAATCAGGGTGAGACAAAGTGCTGTGGAGATACAACATAGCATATTTTATTTTGTACTTCCCTTGATACCGCTGGGGACAGGCCTCTTTCAGGGCCATTGAGACATTCTTGACTGACAAACTCCTTGGTTTTGGAAAAATGCAAGGCCGCGCTGATGCATTCACTCCCTTCCAGGGGCAAAGAGTAGCTTCTGAGGCTCCTCATCTTTCTACTGACTTTTGATATAGAGTACTGGAAAGGGTTTATGGAGCACAGGGGAGGCAAAGAGCCTGTTCTGTTTGTGCCTGCAGGCAACTTCCAATCCTATACTGGGCTTTTGAGTCCTACATTTTCCTGACAAACTCCCTCTCACAGCCTCTCCTGTCAAGAGAAAAAGCAGTTCTAGAACACATGCATCAGGGCAGGGAGTGTGGTACCAGCAGTAAGCTAAGCAATCCCCCTCATGGGGGAAGATGCTGGATAGCTGGTTTTTTTGTAGGTTTCTGCGGCCCTTCAAGTATGAAGGTTTAGCTGTAAAAAATCCAAGCCACTTCAGCAATGCCCAAAGGTCTAATTGTTGTTAAAATCAGGACACGGAAAGCCTGAAATTACCCTGTTCAGGCAAATGACAGCAAACAGGAATTAGAATGGTTACTCTTCCACAAGCAGACAAAAGGATTGAAATGAAATTAGCCTTCAAGTTTTGTCACAAATGGCAGGATAATGAGTCCTTTTCTTTTTAAATGAACTGAGTGTTCTCACAGCAAAAGTCTCATCTCAAAGCCACAACACTGCTCTCATAGCCATTATTCTCTGCTACCCACCTTCTGCGATGGCCCTTACATGAGGGAGAACAGAGTATCTTGACACATATGAGAAGAGGATTTTACCTTGTAGGTTTACAACTAGCACTTGTAAGAATCTGAACTTCTGCCCTTGAAATTCTTTGTTTGTCAGGCAAATACAGATTGCATGAAGAGCATGACAAAAGCAGCCCCATAGCCATTGTCCACATAGCATTATCCCGGCACAGAAGGACTGTCTTTAGTGAGGAGAAGGTAATTATTTTCAGGCACACGAAGTCTTGATTTCTATAGTAAAATTGCCAAAGGGAGTCATCAATATAGGTTATAATGGACTTGGCTGCTCCCACATCCCATCTTTTACGTATGCTATTCAACACCTGTCAGATGGGATCCTTTTGGGTTAAACACCATTATCACAGATAAGCCAGCTTCTCTTAATGCGAAATTCAAATAAATCAGTCACATTTTTCAGAAGTTCATTAACATATAGAGAATTCCACCCTTTTAAGAAATTAAATATTGTCATACATACTTTTCATTATGTAGCTGTCAGAGAATGTTAGTAAAGTACCACAGTGACTTTAGTTTACATCAGTGTAGCTTTTAGACCTATCTCACATTATACTTCTTTTTAATATATAAATTGTATTTTTAAAATATCAATTATTAATACAGAGGGAGAATTGTTCTGTATAAAAATAGCTTTGAATTTTTATAGTACTGCAGTTAGTGGACAAAAGAATAGTGGCCCAAGAATAGTGGCCCAAGAATATTTTGCATATAGCAAATAAAAGATAGTGAGAGCACCTAAAAAATGCCAGAAAAGAGATGGTTCACAAAACAGAAAAACTTGAAGAAAGCTGTCATTTCAGGATATGAGAACAGTACTGGATAACACAGAATTTTCTCTAACTGCAGAGCAATGCTTTGCCTAATATCGGAACAATACAGTAATATTGTAAACTACAGTTTTAAGAATCATACCAATTCAATGAAAATATCCTTTTGGCTTAATACATCTGAGTAAAAGATTCCTCACTTGCAAATATGGTTAGGCTACAATTATGCAAAAATGTGCAGTTATATATCTATATATATTTGAACAACTGGAATGATTAATTAACTGTTAGTAGACCACTGTTGTGGAGCCAGAAATATGGATGATTCAGACTCAGAAAAGGAAGTTTTTAATATCTTAATATGAAACCATATAACATTTTGATATGCATGTTGGCAATGTTCCTTTTTCTTCAGTCACAATTTTGCTAAGTTGCACTAGTACTGAGCCCTTGGCAAAAATGTTTCCTTCATTATGTAAGTGATAAGTAGTCATATTATTATTCATTGAGATTCCCTGAATGGTTTTATTTTTGCAAGCACCTGCTTGCTTTGAAATGTGCTTCTCACTTTGTTTTGCCAATATATTCAGTACCTGTGGGTTTTCTGTGTATGTGGGGGAAAGTTTTCATATGACATGTATTTGGGCGGTTCAGATGTGTTATTGCTTTTCTCCAGTACTCTTACATGTTTCATCTATACTCCTGCAATATCTATCTAATTGAATCTATAAGTCAGAAGTTTAAGTGCACATTTAGTATACCTTATACATATCATCATCTTGCTGCTACTTGCTTTTGATAAAGATAAAACTCCCATATTTTTGTGTTGCTGGTAGTGGTTCATATTTCTGTAATTGTTCTTGTTTTCATGTAAGGTTTTGACATTCTTCTGAAACACTAATTGAAGCCTCACAACCATTCCAGAATGAAACGAAGGCTGCAAAGCAGAAATAACTTGCCCAAATTTACAAAGTGAGGACCAGACTTGAGATTAGATGCTCTGGTTTCAGTCCCACCCCACTGAAGCCTTCAGATGATCTGCCATTGATTTCCTTTGGCTTTTGATCAGGCTCTGTATCATCTCTCTCTTCTCACTCTGATTTCATATGGTTCATTACTGTAATCTT
>NW_009942151.1:10808-15558 GCF_000696875.1 Nestor notabilis | reverse complement strand
ACTCTTTCCTAATATTGCAGTTAGTGCATTCCTGTGTTATGAGTCTTCAACTATTACGTAAAAAAAATAGTAACTGATCCTTGCATGGATGGAAACAACCCTGACTTAAATGGAAGATACTGCAACCACAACAAATAATGCAAGTAGTGTAGGAGTGTGCATTTTGCTACTCATTACTAGTTAAGGCTGTTGAAGCTTTCTTTCACTTCGCTGGTAGTTCTGAAGGTGATCCTGCCTCAGAGTGCCAAACTATTCTTGCAAGTAGAGAAGATATACATATTTTTTTTTCCCTTGTTATTATTTGACTACGGGTTTCTTGAATGTATGCATTATTTCAAACACTATGTTGAATACTTCCTCAAAAATAATTCCCTGTCTGCAGTTTATGCTTGAGTAATCCATAGGAGGGATTCACTGTTTGAAATGCCATGTTCTAACTCTCTGGATTGAGCGTATAATTTTCTTGGTATGTCTTTATGCCCCGATTACATGCTATAACTCTTAGACTGGTATTCCAACTTTTAAAGCTCACTTTGTAAATATATTTTTTTTACTTGTGAATTTAATAATTAATTTATGAAAATTGACTGAAAATATAAGCTTTCAATAAGCAATCTTGCCAGAAAGTTCAGTGACCAAAGTTACAATCTTGAATTATTATTCTGGCTGGAAGGTTTTAAACAGAGTTTAAAGAGTCAAATAGCAAGGTTGTTAATATATATAGAAAAGTTTTAGGGATATATACCCAACCATCTTAGCTATCTAAAGTACCAAACCCACTATTAGAGATTTCCATGCTGGCTCTAAGAAGGAGGACAGAGGACTTTTTTTTTGCAACAGATGCCTCTGTAAAATGAATTATATAAATGCATCAGAAATATAACTGAATCTTTTGACATTACAGAAATGTGAACGGTGTGATTTGACTCTTCTGTCTAAAACAAAGCACTTGTAGATGTTAGAGAAACTAAGAGCTTTATGCAGCCCTATCTTGGGGAATATATATTGGTAACATTAAACCAATTTTTTCATAGTGGTTCTTATAATTGGGAGAAGACTGTATTTGTGTGTGATAGAGACAGGACACAACGAGAAAAGAGGGAAATTCTGCAAACATTTGCTTCAAAGCCAGTAACCTCCCTGTGTTTTATGCTTACAGTAAAATTTCTTTGAAGTTCAGACTATCATTTAGCTGTATGCTTTCACCATATTTTGAACACTGAAAGAATATTAAGTATTACTGTCACACAACCACTTATTAACAATAGTAGCAAGCAAACCTAAATTTGATTCATATGATTTGCCAATCTGACATATTTGTTGTCAGTAAATATTCATGCAGTCAAGCTTCACTTCCACAGATGTTCAAAACATTGATTTCCACCTTTGAATTCTGAGATATTCAGAAAACAACAACAACAACCAGAAAAAACACATTTAAGTTTGGTTGTTACAATTTTCACTGACATAGGTGATTATCTAACTCACTCAATCAGAGAGCAGAAACAATACATATGACTTACATAATTAACACCAGTCTGGAAAGTAGGGAATGTTTGCAACACCTCTTTGTGAGCTAGTAAATCACAGAAAATATTTTGGGAAGAAATTCTAATATATGAAAAGTAGACCGCACTTACTCCCTTTTGTTCACCAACCTTTTTGTGGATTAACAGAAATAATGGTAGAGCTAGACACAAAGTAGTCAATCACCCTTCTAATTTCCTTCAAATTTCTAAAACAACAGGGTTTCTCCATGTTGCTTAATAAAGACTGAGCTCCCAAAGGATCCTGTGCCTCAACCTTGCAATTGGCAGGGGCTAGGAGCCACTAAAGCTGTTTGAAAAGAGGCAGCTGCCGGCATCACATAACTTGCCATGACCAGCTGGTCCCATTATGCAAACAAGAGTGTCCCTTGGCAAAGCAATCCAACAGGCTCCAGAGTGTATGGCCGTATTTCAGCTGGTAGCTTTGAATGAAAACAAAAAGTTGCTGAAAGGAAAAGGTGCTGTGTATAAGTAGTTTTCACCTATCCTCTCTCTAAGTGTTGATGGGTGAATGTCACTCCAACCTTTTGCTGGAAAAGACAGCTATTAATTACAGGCATCAAAGGGTTGTCCTGCAAAGCCAGCACGGACCAATGCTAATCTGAGGAGTGAACTGTCTTTGGAGCACCTCGGCAGTGATTATAGTCACAGTGATCTGCTAATTTTGTCATGCGAAGTACCTCAAAACCATTTCTCTCTCCTGTGAGGCTTTTCCAGAACTGCTAACAAGATGTGCAAATGTGTGATGATTAACCTTCCACAGACCAAACAAACTCCAGACAAGCTGATATAAAGGCAATATTTTAGTGGGGCAGTAAGACTCTCACTGATCCCCTTCTCAGTTTCCAGCATACAAATTAAGCAAATACTAAAAGTAATGGTGGGAATAAATAGTGTAGGTTGAATGTAAAACTCAGAAATACAGAAAAAGCAAGATGTAGTAGAGGTGTGGACTCAATGAACAAGATTGTCTTTTTCCTGCCTAGAATTATCTCATTTTTAAATTATATTTTCAAATTGCATTTCTCTAACAACCCCGTAACTCCACAAATGTGATTATCAGACCTGTCCTAGACAGTTATTCAGGCAGACTGTAGTGGCTTCAGCAGACCTGTTGGCAAACCCATCATCAGCATAATGTTGTACAAATTGCTATCAAGAACAAAGATGCAAATTTCTTACACAGCGTAGGACTAATCAACAGAAGTTCTCAGTGCTTTGCCTCAGACCACTCCTCAGATAGGCTAATTTGCCAGTAATGCAAAAGAAAATGCATTCTAGCATTTCAATGTTAACATGCGTTTTTTCCTCTCACTGTCCTGATCAGTGAAGGCATTTTATTTGTTTATGCAGCACAACAGGCATCTGGCACCTCACAGAAAAGAAAAATACAATCAAAAGATCAAGATTCCTGCTCATGGAGCTTTCAGGAACCACTGGAGCATTAACCTCTGCCTCTCCCAAGCATCAGTTCAAATTCTGTTACCACTTAAGCATCCAAAACCAGGCTGTGATATTCTACCCTGAGTATGTCTAACACTAGGTTCTCCAAAGAGTGTATCCTCTTTGGTTTAAGAAAAATAAAATAAATAAAAAAAAACCAAAACCAAACAAACAACTGACTATTCTGTTATGAAAATAACTAGGTGTAGTGCAAACACACTTCTTGGACATGATATAGTAATTTTCCTTTCTTTCATATGCAAAGTAGTTCCTCAGATCCAAAATAAAGCCTTCTTAAATATATGAAACTCTTTGCTTGTTCTTTCTCTTCTTATCTTCATTCATAAGTCATAATGTAACAGATGCTGTTTCCTGTAGCTCCAGACTGAAAGATGTTTTTCACTTTCACAACAAATTTTTAGATTCTGAAAATGCTGAAGCTGGTGATTTTAAACCTGCTACTTACTTTGAAAGTTGCTGAGGCTTCAGAATCAGTCTCTGCAATAGTTACCTTTCTCAAGTCTTTCTCATGTATCAGTAAAACAGGTAAACAGTCTTCTTTTTAAAAGGTGGAAATCAGGCTTTCTTTATATACTTACAGCTAAAAGGCTTTGTTATCAAACAAAGCTAAAAAAAACCCCAGTATAATTCCACTGAGTGTTTAAGTGAAGGCCTTTATTAGATTAAAATTCAAGGGATTGTTTTTAAAAAATATGAACTGCTAAGTGCTACCACAGCTAGAGATTATGCCACTGCTGGAGATATGCTATAGCAAAATCAGACAGCAATCAGAAATCTTGTCTACTCTGAAAATGGATGCAAATCTGAAATCTGTGAGAGCAGCAGTGAGAGGAGACACACAATTTAGCATTTGATTCTCTGACACTTTAGAGAGAAACTGCCTGAGCCACCTTCTCTTTATAAACCTGACAGAGGTTCTCTGCTGAGAAAAAAAAAAAAAATAATTCTGTAGGTCCATTTTGCAAAATTCTGTGTGGACCAAAAAAATGAAAGCAAGAAATGGCATAATAAAGCAGAGTTTAATGGAAGCTGTTGCAAGGATGGGAAAAGAAATGGATAAAAGCATTTTGCTAGGAAATAAAGGTGCATAAAATAGCTGTGAAGGCTTTTTTTTTTCTAGTGAAGCACATGGTTGCTGCTGACAAAATAACCAAACCTGAAATATTCCCTTTAAAACATTTGGTCTTCAAAACATTTGGTCTTTGGCTCACAAAACCCAAAAACATCCTCTCCATCTTAAAAGTTTTCTAAGGAATCCTTCTCTTTTTTTCTTTCCTATGGGGAAAAAGCTTCTACCAAGGCATAAAATATTTTATATTTCCCACATTTAGTGGGAACAAAACAAAAAGGCAGCTTTCTTGTGAACACTTTCAAGCTTCTGGCTTTCTTTGCCTCCTGTTCTTGGTGCAGAAGGACTAGCCTCATGGGAAATTTTCCTCTGACCTCAGTTTTCACATTCCACCCCTTTTGTACCTCTGTTCACAGAGAGTTTTGACCTCCCCATCTCCTTGTAAGGTGGTCTTCTTGTTCCTCTCACAGCTGTCACAAGGCAGGTATTTCTGACACGCCCTCATTGCCCACAGCCTCCCTTTCTGGTAAAGAAGAAAAGCTGCAGAAACACTTGTCTGTCTGCACCAATTTGACACTGAGTGGTGGATGGGGCAGAGTGCCTTGTGGTAGGTGGCATCACACATGGGATGAAGATGTGGGGCAGGCCAGGGGGCCCAGTGGAGCAGCCA
>NW_009942151.1:0-10777 GCF_000696875.1 Nestor notabilis | reverse complement strand
GCCCTTCCTTCTGACATCTTCCAGCCCTTGCTCAGCCTTGAAGCAAGAGGGCTGGGCTGGTATTCACTAGTGACACTTCAGTCAGATCTCCCATTAAAAGATCTTTATGTAGAAGATACTGGTGTCAGCATCCTTGACAACCAGAGGTGTCACACTTTAAGGACAGAAGCACTATTTTTCTAAAGCAGCTTGGAGGTAAAACACTAGTCCTACATTAAAGAGGATAGCTGTCTTCTAATCTCAATCTTTGTGCAGAGCTGACAAGCCAACAGCTGATGAAGCAAAAGAAGACATTTGTCTAAAAGGTCAATCATTTGCTGATTATCACACTTCTTGAAGCCTCCCTCAAAGCCTCAGGCATGGAGTAGCTGTCAGGTCCTGGATCAGCTGAGTCTCCATCCTGGCAGTCCTTCTGTCCACCCAGCTCTACAAGCACACAGCACTAAACAGTATCTTAGGTTTTACGTGTCCTCACATGCAGTCTTGTTCTTCCTTCTCCTTTCCCCATTATTTAATGAGCTCCTGGATTTGACAAATATTATCCCTAAACAGATATCAGTACACAGAAAATTGACAAAACCAACATGGAGAAAGTATCAGAATATTGTCGTATTCAATAGGAAATGAATGCAACCTCTCAAGTCACTTTGATGTCATTGATATTGGCAAAAAATGTTTATAGTGACAATTTATATGATGATTTCACTGCATTTTCAAATCAGTCTATCTCTCTCACATCTAGTTGGCTTCATAGCACAATAATGTTACCACACTGAAAAATTCCAGTCTCATTTTAATACTGTTTCACCGTGTCTCTGGACCACTTCTGTATTTGGCAATGACGTGCTACAGAAGGTTTCCTTCTAAAAACCTCTCACTGCTGCCTCTTACAATATTTATACTGGGACATTAATTTCCCAAAACTGTTTTAATTTTTGTAATTCCGTAAGAAATACAGTGTTCACACCCAGAAGCTTCTCCTGAGTAGAAATGTTTTCCAGATATGTTACTTTAAGTGCCCTCCTCCATTCTATCCTAAAGTGACCCCCAAGTTTTACTTGTAGAAGTCTTGTTCTTCATTGTTCTCTGTTTCCTTAATTTCATTTTCTTGCTGAAAGTTGATTATGTGCTTCTGCAGGGAGGGTGTTTTAGAAATGCATTCTTTGAGGACAGGAGAAAATTACTAGTTTGCACAAATAGTGGGGGAATACTTGCACTCTTTATTCAGCAAAAGTCTTAATGACTTCAGTAAGAGGTTTGCTAAAATGTAAAATTGAAGGTACTATATTTTAGGCACTGCCTAATCTGACTCCACCCCACCACAACATACTGAAGGATCTCCAGTGTTGACATATAAGCTTGATGCCAAAGACTTAAATCTGCGTGATTAGCTTCAAGCATATGCATAGTTAATGCAGGAATTTCAACACTTGAAGGGATAAACCAGGACAACTCTTACTGTGATTTGTACCCACATGTGTCAATGTGCAGTCTGTCCTGACTTAAGGTCCCAAAATAAAATATTCCATTTTGATCCAGAGAGGAAAACTTTGATGTTTTTGTAAAAAGAAAAATGTACTTAAATCATTTATTATTTCAGCAGCACAAAGTATTCACTTGTCCCTGCCAAAAAGGTCCTATCTGATTTTGGGCTGAGCATTTAGACTAAAGTGTTAATAGGTGATCACTATTGGCATGTTCCATGTATAAAGAATGTTTAATGTGAATTCCTGGGGCCAGATCTGCATGCATAGCCGCAGCTGTATATTAGGCCTATGGCTTGAACTCACTCATTTCAATAAAATCATACACTTAAAAAAGTCAGGCCCTGGGTATTTAGAGCGGGTTATGCAAATGGCTGTTGAGTGCTGTTGAGACTTACCCTTTCTGCATCAGCCAAGAACCTGAGCTCCTAGGCTGTCAACAGATGCTTGTTAACATAAACTCCTTTATGATATACCCTGTAAAACATATTTGGGTAAAGTGTTCAGGGTTTTAACAATCTGCTTTAATTGCATGAAAACTAATAACTATTTTTAAAAGATTTCCCATTTTAAATAATTGACTTGAATCTGTGCAAACTGACAAAAGTCCTGTCAAAACAAATATTCACACTCAGGTTAGTAACACGTGAAGCAGTAACTCCTTAGAGAAATGGTGACCTTTTTAATGAATTTCAGTGACGCAAATGGTATCACTATGCTACTGCTAGGACTAGGTTACATCATTTTCTCAGCAATGCCCAGGCAATGAAAGTCTAATTTATTTTCTTCCTTATTGCATGGCTATACCTCAGTTTTGTGTCATAACAGTTTATGTACCTTTGTGGCATGTCATCATTCATGATCAAAAAAGGTGGAAGTGCCAAGTTTTAAATGGCTTGATCAAACACAGATTCACCTTCTGAATTTAGCTCTACACAGCAGTAAAGAAAAAGAAGTGATGTACTTCCCAGGCACAAGCTTGTGTACAGTGTCAGAGTTCCTGTCAGTATCAGAGAAGTAAAATATAAGAGCACTTTAATTCTTTAAGAGAGCCATTACAAAGTTAGGGAACACATTATAACACTATACTGAGAATGCTTGAAAGTGGAAATGATCATCAGGGGTAGTTCTAACCTTAGCTCTCTTCCACAGCAGTACCAGGCTTTCAGACCTCCTCTTTGTATACCTTTTTATCTGCTACACAAAATCTGCTAGGAGCATTCTCTATGATCCTTAGAAGTAAAGCAGAAGATTCAAAGGCTGTGCCAATAAAGGAATGAGATTGGATTTTTCACATATGGAGCAATTACAAATTCTCTGAGAGTGGGTATGCAGAGCTTGCTGCTCCAAACCAGTGGCAGAGTAAAAAGTGTATCCATTCCTGGATGATTGCATCATCAAGAAATATCTCAAGAGACAATGCTCCTCCAAAGCGGTCGGTTTCCTAAGACCCAGTAGACACCACATAAAATTGGCCCAAGCAGGAAGGAATGTGCTGTGAACATGATTTCCGCAATTATTACTGAAATGAGAAACAAGGATCTGTAAATAATTTCCTTTGAACAGTGATTTTCTGGGGTTTTTGCCTGGTGTATGGCATACCTCTCAGTTATGTGCTGGGCAGAAATAGATAACAAAAGCAGGTGTATAGAGAGAAAGGAGGCTTTTGTAACACGGTAAGTGAAGCGAAGTAAATAATATCATCAGTGATTTTTAGTGGTTTGCTTTTTCACAAGAAATACTTCAAATGATCAGGATTCTTCAACTTTCTTATTTCACATTGTCTCCCAAAGAGGTACAATTTTCTTTTTAAAAGAGGAAAACAGTAGATCGATATGCCACCTCAGTTCTCTAAAGCATTCAGGATTTTCTTTTTGAGCCATGTTGGTCAGCTGTAATTTGCCAGCCAAGTCACCCGATTTGTGCTGTGCTGGTTTCCTAGCTGCATCCAGGTGTGAGTGCTCCCAGCATGAATACTGACAGATGAGTGTAAAAAATTGCTTCCTGAGAATACCTGCACCTGTCACTGTGTTACTTGTCACTAGGTTTTCATTTTCTGAAAATGTTCCGAAATGTTAGGTGAATTTCCACTGCAGGCAAACATAAGGAAAGAAGGGTGAATTCAGCTGCAAGAACTTCCCATTTTACCCAGTGAGCCTTTCAGCCCCAGCACATGTTATCCTTGGGGTCTTGAATTTCATAGAAGTTTCACAGAGAAGATACTGCTAAGTGTGGCAAAAAAAGCTTATGACATATTTTAACACCCAGGTTTCCACAGACCTGAATGAAATGGATACTTTGCCTAACCTATATGAAATGTAAACAAAACATCTCTCTTTGCTACTCATTGTGGGCCCAATGTGTGAAAGAGGAATGGTCTTTACCAAGAATTTCATAGGAGAGGCCAAGATTGAGTTTATAATGGAAAACAAGTTTCGACCTTAGCTATGCAGAGCCAATAGCCTCTCCATAATACAACTGTCAGTTCAATTTTTGTCAGCGATGTAAACATGGAATTGAAATAAGTGTTAGACTAGGATTTGGATGAAAGTTTTAATCAGATGAGCATCTGCACTCCGAGTCTTATTAAACTGTTGAGACTGAAATTGTGTGTGAAACATTGCCATCCAGTGGCTGCTTCTACAATTTCCAGCCCTCCCCAAGGACGTTTGCAAGAGAGAAATGTTACGGATGACGGCATCCCTCCTCTTTCATGAAACCACAGTGGTCTCTGCATTAGCACCATGATTCTAGGTGAAAAGTTCAAACACCAAAGGCCTGCGGATCTTTCAAGCTGTGCATTTTTTAAGTAAATATTCGCTTCTCATAGCAGTGCATTATATTGACATTCAAGTCTCAGAAAAAAGAAAAAAAAAAAAACCACTTCTGCATCTATGGTGTATTCATCAAAAGAGGAGTTTGCAGCTGAGGGGTGAAAGCTCAAGGGACTGAAGTGGCCAGCCACACACCACGTCCTGAAATCACAGTGAAACATCATTTTTCTAGCTGAATGCCATTGCTTACATCCCTTTATCCCATTCTGCCACTCTGAAGCTTGGGGCCCCTGCAGTTTCCTCCTTCCAAGCTCCACCGCTGATTTTTCCCTCTTACAGGGGACTGAAATCCTTGAAAGTTCCACATGCTTCCCCTGAGAACTAACTCTTCTTCTTTACCTAAGGACATCTAGAGCATGACAGATAGTGACTTTCCTTCTGCCACCTTGTTGTCACTCACATTCAGCACTGATCTGGAAGGACCACATTTGGTCTTCACCTCTAAGTCCTCTGACCCTCTGTGGAGCTTTTCAGATGGCCAGAGGGAGTTAGAGGCCCAGCTGCAGAAATCCAGCTGATGGCTTAATTTCTATGGAGAACACTGCTTGTTGTTAAAAGCATCAGCAGCAGTAATCACATCTTCGCAATGGAAGTGCTAATCCATAGGAAATGAGGTCGCGAATAGCTGTGTTAGTTATTACTATGACTCAGTTCCTTTGAGTCATGGCCCATATTGGGTGGAAACGACATCCTGATACGTGAACTCAGAAAGTGTGGGCTGGATGAGTGGATGGCGAGGTGGATTGAGGAACGGCTGAATCATAGAATCATAAAATCAGCGAGGTTGGAAAAAACCTTTAAGATCAAGTCCAGGCTTCACCCCAGGACCACCAAGTCTACCACTAAACCATGTCACTAAAGGCATCTACACGGTTTTTGAACGCTCAGAGACAGTGACTCCACCACTTTCCTGGGCAGTCTTTTCCAATGCCTGATTAACCTCTCTGTGAAGAAATTTTTCCTAATATCCAATCTAATGGCAGACTGTAGTCAGTGGCACACAGTCTAGTTGGAGACCTCTAACTAGCAGTGTCCTCCAGGTATCAATACTGGGGCCAGTCTTGTTCAGCTTTATCAGTGACTTGGATGAAGATATAGACTGCCTCCTCAACAAGTTTGCTGATGATACAAAACTAGATGAGTGGCTGATAGCCCACAGTGCTGCGCTTGCTTTCAGAAGGATCTAGACAGGTTAGAAAGATGGTGAGAGAGGACACTTTTGAAATTCACCAAAGGCAAGTGCAGGGTCCTGCATCTGGGGAGGAATAACTCCATGTGCCACTGCAGGCTGGGGGGTGCCTTGCTGGAAAGTAGCTCTGCAGAGAAAGACCTGGGGGTACTGGTGGACAACAAGCTGACCATAAGCCAGCCATGTGCCCCTGTGGCCAGGAAGGCCAATGTTGTCCTGGGCTGCATTAGGAAGAGGGAGGTAATCCTCCCTCTACTCAGCCCTGGTGAGGCCTCACCTGAAGTACTGTGCCCAGCTCTGGGCTCCCCAGTACAAGACAGACATGGAGCTCCTGGAGCAAGTCCTGCAAAGCGCTACTAGAATGAGTATGGGCCTGAAGTATCTCTGACATGAGGAAAGGCTGAGGAAGCTGAGCCTGTTCAGCCTACAGAAGAGAAAGCTCAGGGGGGATTCTGATCAATCTGAAGGGAGGGTGTCAAGAGGATGGGGCCAGACTCTTCTTGGTGGTGCCAGACAATAGGATGAGAGGCAACGGGCACAAACTGAAACACAGGAAGTTCTATCTAAACATGAGGAAGAACTTTACTGTGAGGGTGACTGAGCATTGGATTGGGTTGCCCAAAGAGGTTGTGGAGTCTCCTTCCCTGGACATATTCAAGAGCTGCCTGGACAAAATCCTGAGTAATGCGCTCCAGGTAACTTTGCCTGAACAGGAAGTTTGGACTAGATGACCTCCAGTGGCCCCTTCCAGCCTTAACCACTTTGTGATTCTGTGAAAATAAGAAGCTTTGCTCCTCTCCCAGGCCTACAAACCACTTGGTTCTACTTTCTTCTTATCAACACATTCATCTGACCTCCACCAGGTTGTGTAGATCTGTTCTCTTATCCTACTCAGACAGTCATCACGTTTCTATGTCTCAAATCCCATAACAATGAAGTCCTGATTCCCATTAAGGAAAACTGATGCCCACAAGCACAGCCATCATCTTACCAAACTGCAAAGCGGTCCTTGCAGCATAAGATTAAAGCTTGTTCCTCACCTCTGTACAGTTGCAGCATTTGACTGGATGGTACACATCACAAAGGACTCAAGACCTTTGAGGGTAAATATTTGCTCTGCCTGTGGTATCAGGCTGGAGTGTATATGGCAGCTAAGTTAAAGGTCACACTTATTACTAAAGATAATAGGGTTAGTACAAAAATGTACTTTATTTTGTCAAAAATAAAAGTAACTATAGGATTGAAATACTCAGACAAGTAAAATAAGGAAATTAAAAGCTTTGAAATAGGCTTGTACTCCCAAACTGTTTCAAGATTTTCCTTTTGGAGATCTGCCATGGCTAGATAAACTCAGGAGCAGCTGGGCAGTCCTATTAAATGTTACCTTCACAGAATAAATCAAAAGGACACTAAATAACATGTAACTCCGTAATTCATTAACATTACCCTGTCTCATAAGTATGCCTTATAGATTATTCAGCTATGCATCTAAAGGGTCAAATTTACCAAGCAATAACCTATCACCTATGTTCTGCCACAAAGAAGAGAAATCCACAAGTCTCGCTGTAAATCTGCAGAACATCAGAGGATTATAGTATTTAAACAAATCATCAGAGCCTTTCTATCTCTCTGCTTTCTTTACTTTGCTAATTAACTTTTATGTAACTCGTTGTATTACCTAGCTGCAACAGGGAGCTGGCACACTAATCCATCTGCAAGGTGACCCCTGTTGTGTGCTATGCAGATTGGGATATTGATATGCTGTTGTGGACTGCAAGACATATCTGTTTCTGTCCCTTGTCTGTCATTTGTAGATACAAAGGGAGGAATAGCTGAGAGTCTAACAAGAGAGCTTGATCCCACTGTACTGGGATAACCACCCTCACTAAGACATGGTGATTGGCTTCGTTACCATGCCTGTGATTGATCTGTGCTTTGAGAGACTTAGTCAAATCAAAGCTCTAAATAGACACAGCTTTTGTGATTGTTAATTTTAAGGCAGGATTCAGTGCTTTATAGCTCCTGGGCTTATCTTTGCTCTCTCTGCATTTGACTCTATACAATCAAAGCCCTGTTGGGAGCTATGACTTACTGCAGTCAGACTCGCTGCAGTTATGGAGGCCCACAGAGAAGATCAACACTTTTTCTTGAGTCCTCTAGACTTATTGTAAAGGCATCTGAAATGATGATCACTATAGATCAACACGGCTTCTTAAGTCCTCTGGACTTATTGTGAAGGCATCTGAAATGATGATCACTATAAATCAACACGGCTTCTTAAGTCCTCTGGACTTAGCAGGATTTACTCTGCTGCGAAATAAAGGCAGGTGCTAAAGTTATTAGAAGTGTGTCAAAAGTTTGCCACTTAATACCAACCTAGAGGTATGTTTACCAATGATAACACTAAAAATGAGAAAAAAAGTTCTACAGGAATTAGGATTTGTCAGGTTATTTCAGTGAGTTTGGGATCATTTTGGGAAAACCAATTTTTAGAAGAGAAAGCTGTATGAAAGCAGCATTTCAGCAGACTCTCTAAATCCAAAATGGAGGAAACCTTTCTTGCATGAAATAGTGTGTTTCAGTTTCTAGTGATATCTTCTAAAGAGTCAGCCAAAGATTATAGAGTTTATTTGCCCTGGGATCCCCAGGTGACAGCAGAAGTGTGGAAAATGACTTTTAAAAAGTCATCTATCAATTGCACACCCTGCAGCACCAAGATTTTCCTGCCATATCCAACACATCATTTAGAATATACATCTGAACTTCTCCCTTGCTTGTACAGCACACCACATGCTTTTATGTCTGCCAAAGAAACAGAAATAATAACAGATCTGAGATCCTGTTTGTCATTACATACAAATCATTCTCATATATATTACATCCCACCAAAACAATACTGCATATTCTTCTGTCATCTCAAAAAAAAAAAACAAACCCAAACAAAATAAAGAGCATATTAATTCAAAAAGAGCTATGCAAAGGTTTCCAGTGGTGTTGAGCTTTCCTGCTGTGATTGCTACAGCTGCCTTTTGAGCAACCCAAGTTGTAACCAGTTATGAGGGGAGGTGGCTAAAAGACAGAGAGATGTAAATTAATTGTCTGGAAAACTCTTAAGTAGGTTTTTGAGTGTAGTTTTCCAAGAATATGCTCTTTTTGAGAAAGAAGTTATTTTTGCTGAGAGTAGCATTGACTTACTGATTTACTGAAGTTGATATTGACTAAGGCTGCCCGGTTACAGTCCCGGGCACAGAACTATTTGCCTTCTAGCCTGCCAGAATTGAGTCCTTCAGCTCAACTCTATTTACTTCAGACACAGCCCAGGAGGTAAGAAAATAGATGCAGGCTTACAGAAGGAGTCAGGCCACAGGCAAACTGGGGAAACAATGGTTAAATTAAATGGCAATCCCAGTTTTCACAGGTTGTTCCAGCAAGTCCCTGTCCTGATCCTATGAAAGAGGACACAGGGGAGTATCACTGTGCCTCAGAGTGAAGTGGGGTGGCATGCAAGCAGCTCTTTGTAGGTTATGCTTATCACTGGAACTAGCCCGGTAGTTTGAAAAACCTTCAAAACCTCCAAGGGTGTTAAAACTTGATAACATGAAGGTACTGCTGCACACAGTGCAGTGGCCCATCTCAAGACGAGGACCTGATAACACCATGTACTGATGCAGCTTCACAGTTTGAAGAAGCTTTTGTCACAGAGGTAACCCTGCAGTTCTTACTGATGTTCCTACTGTAGGCTTGGAAATGATCTGATGACCTTCAGTACAGCCTCCTGCTAGGAAAAGGAGAATATATATATAGCCTGCTTTGAGAAATTTTGGTAGAAGACATCTCTCGATAGCCTGTTCCAGAACATTAACACATTTATAAATGGATTTTATTCCTAATATTTAGCCAAAGTAGTGTTTGCTGAAACTTTAGCAACCTTGCTCTGTGTTGATGAGCAGAGAGGACAATTGATCGCTGTCCTCTTTATGATAATCTTTTAAATTTTATGGGATCAAAAAGCTATCAGCATTACCTCTCCCCAACCACAGTCGTGTCTTTTCTGAAAGCAACAAAACCCTTACTCCTTCTTTTCTCACAGATAATGTTTTTTAAACACCTCTGACTATTCTCATTGCTCTTTTGGGGAATGTCTTCCTATTAATGTGTGGTGCTTTCACCTTTCCAAACGATGTCGCACCAGCACTGCGAAAAGTAAATTTTGCTCAGTTCAGTGACACTCTTGCTAATATATCCCAGAGGGAGATGGATTTTCTTCATATCAGTATCTCACTCACTGACTTTTTTTCAGTTCATGATACAGTATAAGCTCCAACCCCTGTTCTACAACTCTGCTATCTTGCCAAGCATGAGCCATTTTATGCTTTATTTTTGCCTTACTGTCATCTTCTTCATTTACTTCTAACAAACTTCACTTTGTTGACTTTAGATCCCAAGTTTCTCCACTCAGACTGGCTCTCCAGTTGGTACAAAGCCACCAATTACAGTCATAGGCACTGGTTTTACCTGTAGAGACTCTGCTGGTCAGCATTGTCCCAGCCATAGTCTCTGGGACTAGGGTCACTCATTAAGGAAGGCTCCATGGAAGCACACAGAGGAGAAATAGCAGTAATGTTGGAGATGGAACACTTTCTATCACTGTATTAATTTCCTTTTGCTGTACCGCTAACAGCAAAAGAAGAAAACTCCCACCTTCTTTCTTCTGCTGGTAACGTCACTAAAACACTTCGGTCTTTCAGATATTAGCACCTGCCTGCAGACAAAGGGCTGGGCCCCATGCATGCTCAGCAGGTCACAGCTGAACTGATCCCTTTTAACTGGCATCCTTCTGAAAGCAGTTCACATGCTAATGCAAGAGAATGTCATAGTCCAAGAAAGTCTTTGAAACTAGATGCACCTATCAGCTCTTGAAAGCACACTATATTACTCATGAGTAGAATGGGTTGCTTTTAAAATAGGACTGTTGTTAAGACCTATAGATACCAAATGAATGTACAATGCATTTTAAAAAGGTGTAAGCCAGCAGATGCATATATTAAAAATAATATCATGCCTGCATTCAGCAGATCTTTGGATTCTAGGAGAATAGAGCTTCCATCAAAGAGCAACAAGAGACAAAAGTTATTATTGGACTTTGTAAAAAGACACAAACTAACTAATATTACAGTAATAGGCAGGAATCAGCCCAGTTTATTGCCCCAGTGGCCAAGCGACACTGCTTAATAAAATGGCTGCATAGTGAGACAAGGAAGTACAAAATG
>NW_009942150.1:31774-39099 GCF_000696875.1 Nestor notabilis | reverse complement strand
GAGAATTTAACACGCATTTTTATTTATGAGGGCCGGGGGGTGGGATCTTTAGGTGTATTTCTCCCAGTTTGGAGCACAATGAACCCCGCTCATTTATTAAGCTGGGGACGGTTTCAAAAACATTAATTGTGATTTGGGTAGAAACTGCCAGCCCCTGCAGCCAACGCTACACGGGGAGCCGAAAGAGAACGCTGTATCCGGGCTTTACTATGCAGGGCTCTACCAAGCAGGTAGAAAAACCATGAGCAGGTTTTACTGGGACAAATGGGTAACACAGCCTCGCGTTCTCTTGTGGTTTTCGTTGTTTGGTAATAAAGGCTTTCAGACAATGGAGAGCGGTAGCATCGCATTGACAAATTCAGTTGCAGTTCTCCTATCTATAGCATAAGGGCACACGAGTGTCCGGGAAAGATTGCAGGAGAAATAACAACGCAGCCCAAAAATTGCCTCCACTCCCTTTAGCTACACAACTGTTTACCGCGGACTTTTAACAACTGATCGATTGCAGGAACTGGACTTGAGGCTATGTGTTAAGGTAACTGTGAGGATAGCTGGGCTTGCCAGCACCCGTTCACCTTAGCGCAGATCTCTTTGTGCCAGCCCTGGCTGGCTTTGAATAAAGCCTTCTTGGTTGAAGCAGAAAGGATGGGTCTCTCTGTCTGGATCCTCGTGGGACTGCTTTATTTCCCAAATCCTGTACTACTGTGGCTGTAAACTAAAATAGTGTCTTACAGTAAAATTAATGTGTGTCTACTCCTGCATATCACTGGGCTCAAGCCTCTGCTGAAACTCCAGCCCAGTCTTATCCCAACACAAAAGCTGCTCACAGAGGAACAACCATTGTTAGCTTGGAGGGGAAAAAATGTAGTAAAATTAGAAGAGTTAAAGATGACACTTTGTCTCCAGATACTCTCTTGCAGCAGTTGCTATTGTTTTGCACATTCTGAGGTAGTTTTGCCTCATCAGCATTAAAAACTGTCATAAAACACCAAAGCCATCAGCTGAAGGGAACTCAATGCATGTGCTGTGTGCTTGCTCCAGGCTTTCTGTGTCAAGATATGCCACAGGTAGAATTTTTTAGTCTATTATATCTTCAGGCTACCTGCATACTAACCTGCAAGGCAGGTTCTTATATCTTTTCCTTTGATCAGCAGGACTTAAAGCTCTCTCATGAATGAGAAAGACCCATGCTATGTGTTGCATGTGCACTGATAAATTCATTTTTAATTCATTTTCCCTTATGAAATTTTCCTTTCCCTTTTTTGCTTAATTGTTTCAATTGACTTACATACAGCATGAGAGATGAATATTCAGTTTAACAAGTACCCCTGAGAAGGCAAAGTTTCACTGAGTTTGGGGTCAGTTGCAACCCATCCTCTTCAAGCATTCAAGTTATTGTGCCAAAGGCGGGAGCTTTTATATTGTTGCCATGATTACCTTTCCAGAACATGAGACTGCCTCTCTTCTTTCTTACACTTTACTACCTGTTATTGTTCCTTCACAGGGTTAAAAAAAAAAAAAAAAAAAAAAAAGAAAAAAAAAAGAAAAGAAAAAGAGTCAAAAAAAAAGAGCTCAAAGTTTTCTCTTAGTTCAGTGAAATTCAAATGGATGCTGTCTGTTTGAGGAAATACCTGACATAGCTTAATTCTAAAAAATACAAAGGACACAAGGACCTTTGGATATTTTTTCTGAAACTTTTTGACTATGACTCTTCTAAAGTTCATGAGACTTGAGGTGTTTATGAAATGCCAGATATACGGTGCATTTTTAAAGTCCCAGTTTGTCACCTTGCATGAACTCACGATATAAGGCTAGGAGTAAAATGAAGATTAAAGGGGGATGAAGAGAATTAACGGTAGTTTTTTAAGACACTAATTTTTTGTGGCTGGCATTCAGATGACAGGTGACCTTATAAAATCTACCAGTGATAAAGATTTGTACCTGCCATTTTGGCTCACATACAACAAAAGCACCAAGTCTGAAGTATTTTTAATCAAGATACCTGCAGAACATCACAAGATTTAGATATTATAGTTGTTTATCTCCTGCACTCTTTCATCTTTCTCCTACAAGAAGGATTCAATTTACCAAATCAAAGCAAAGAAACTATGCTGAATTTTATCAAAAGGGTTATATGCAAAAGCTATGTTCTACTGGAAACCAATGGCATTGGTCCAGTAACTAACATATGCTACAGCAATGGTAACGCCACATGGGAGTGATGGGCTGGGCTGCGGGGTGAACGGAAATGCTAAGCAAAGTACATGGTAGAGAGAGCTATTCCAGGTTTATCTTCACAGTGCTATTTTTAAATTTCAAGATGAAATTTGAACGGCTTAATTCAATACAGCCCTTCTTTCCATAGCTTTAGAAATCAAAGCAGCACAAACACATGGAAAATATTTCCCAGTTACAGTGTGAAGAAACTAAGCAGGCGGGACTCATCCAGATCACCATCTGCCTAAGGGAAGGGACAGCACAGAATTGCTATTCCTGGACCAAAGAGAGGACCAGCTAGTTACCAAGTCTTCCTTGCTCTCCACAGAAAGTTATTACAGCCCACCTCAGGAGGCTTGCTCCTGCACTGTCTTGTTCATGCTACTAGTGGCTTTAGTAAAGACACTTAGTAAAGGCAAATTTCTGCTTGTGTTCCTGCCTCAAGGTTTCTTTATTTCAATTGCACCAGTTTTGGAGCAGAGAAGTGGGAAACCACAACAAAAAACAGGACCAAAAATGTCAAACAAAGGAAAAATAGAAGGTAGGATGAGATTATATGTCCCCTTTTACACCTATGACATTGTCTTAACCTTCATCCTCTGAAGACAGTCACAGCCAGCCTATCATATTTTATTGCTTACCATGAAGGCAGGTCCTTCAAGTAATGGGGTAGTTACTTGAAGGTACTTCCCTAACTATCAGTTAGGATGAATGTCAGAACTGAATTATGGTAAAACTACTCTGAATATATATTCTTCACATAAACAAAGACAGTTGTGAGAATTATTTGGCCACTTAAAAATAGAACTGGACCATCAGAGAAGAGCAAACTCCTGCAGCCTCTTCTCTCAAATGAATCATCTATCTACAAAGAGCTGTTCACAGAGCAAACCCTTAAGAAGACAAAAGGGAAAGGCTGTTCAGTTACTCAGTGCAACCTCTACCACAAGTTCTGTCCCTGACCACAGGTGTGAAATAACAGAGCCCCTCATTCAAAACTATCTGTAGAGCTGCTAAGCAATTTGTAAATAGATTAAAAGATAAATCTGTAATTAAAACTGCTGCCAATTATTAGCTGTTCCCAGGGAAAGTGAAAGTGTAGGAAAGCCTCCTTCAGGCTCTGAGCTGCTTTTATCTTAGAAGTGGTCATGTCCTAGAAGCTATCTGGTTTCTAATCATGTTGAGAAGTTGGGTTAGCAGGCATGGAGAGCTAAACTATTCTAGTGAAGCCCCTTCCTCTCCATCATGTTCCTCACACTAGCTGACTTCCATGAGGAGAGAGAATTGCTCCTGCAGACACACATCAGCAGGATTCCACTTTGCCACAGAGCAGAAACTGGAAGACAGCTAGTTACACCAGCATTACTCTCATCCCCTGCTGTTAGAAAGGCAAGAAGTGCTCATGGGGAAGCTGAGCACTGGGTCTGACACTTACAAACTAAGAGCAAGGCTAGCTGCAATGTCTACAAGCATAAAACTTTCATTCACAGTTTCTAAGTGTTCTGCTTCACAGAAGTCTGAAGCTCCCAGTAGTCCCTCAGGAGCTTACCTGGGATCAGAAAATTATGTTATCTAGCACAGAAGACAGATGGATGTTACCATGATCAGGTTCAGAAAGTTCCCAGAGGTGGATAGCCCACTGGAAAATATTACCATTATGTTGGTTTTGCTTCTGTGCTATATGGATTTATAATTTAAGACAGTGAGATGAAACTTAGCACACAGCATTCTAGTTACTTTATTCCTAGCTGAATAATTACAGTCAGTCAGTCATTTTATAGCTGTATATAGCACTTAATCCATATTGCAATAATTCATGTACTATGTTATACTGTTGCACTGAGCCTTTGCCAGTTTCAGATCAGTCAGCTCTGTCAAATCCCATAGGATATGAGGGCCTGTAGGACCTATTCAAAATCATTTTCCACCCTGGATAGCCACATATGATGTAGCTTTCATTAGCAGTCAGGTGCCAGGGGAAGAGCAACCGATGTGGAGAAAGGCTGTTGGAAATGATATTCCTCCCTGTGTCATACCAGCTGTTGAACTTATGCTCTATTGTTATCTGAATCTGCACTTGCAGTGGCTGCCTGGACAGCCTCTTGTTTTAATTGCAATTACTTTCAATGCCACTAAACTGGGGGAGGGGACTTGGAGTTAAAGCAGCATATTTTATGTTCATAGAAATGATAATCATGCTCAGAGCACAGATTAACAGGGCTCTCATAATGATGGCAGTGAAGGCAGAAGATAGAGCTTCTATTTCTACAAAGCATCAAGCAAACCCTTCTTTATTGCTGTCACAATCTGCTGCTGGCTCTAACTATTTATGTTGAATTTTATGTATTTATTATGAGTTTGTCACCTGCTGCCAAGGAGACAGGCTTTTACTCCTTACCTTTCAGGAATGTATTAATCCTGGTGATCAGTTAATGTATGTGAAGGGAACAGAGCAAGGGGAACACAAGCTGCAGCAACATAGTGCAGTGTAAATCCTGGGAACAAACTGAATGAGATAGAGGAGCTGGAACATGGGAACCATTTTGAATCCTGGCAATTACAAGCAATGAGAAAGTAAAGAACCCAAAATTACACTCCTAGATAGTAACAGACTTTTATTTGTTCTCCAAGTGGAAACTTCATTAATGCATCTGAAGTTGGGATTTTGAAACAACAAAATCCAAGTTGTGGCAGAGTTATTTTTCCTTTCTCCTGCTGGCCCCAAAAAGCAGGTGCCATCATGGGTTGTTGGCTGCCTCTTCTTGTGCACAGGGGACAGTGATTACAACAGCATGAAAAGCCTGGTGAAGCCACCAAGTGCTGGCACATGAGAGTCTGCTTGACAGAAAAGCAGTGGTGTAAATAAGCAATGTCACCCATCAAGAGACATCTGTTTGTGCTTTAGGTTAGCACAAAGAGAACTTGATCTGTTAAAACCTTACTTTTTTTCCTGTTTGCTTAGTTGCCAAATTTGCTGTAACTCCACTGGCTATATGGCTAGTCATGCCTGTTAACATTTTTCCCCCCTGGTGATGAACCTAAAGTAAAGTAAAGTTACATTCAGCTCAGACATTACAAACCCAAAAGCACTGAAGGAAAATACGAAGGCAGTCCTAAGTTCTGAAATCTCCTATTTCTGTCCGATCTGACTTTTGTCCTCTAAGCTCTATGAATGCCTTAATTTTATAATGATTTTTAAGGATGTGATAATTTAATCCTTGACTTGCTGGTTTTTCATAGGGACATCAATCATCAAATCAACTGTTTCGGGAAGTGAATCGATCAGGTACATGATAAAGCTCTAGTAACTGCAATTGAAATGTCTCCCCCACTTCATACCTCCTCTCCACAGCCTCCATAGCAACCATGTTTGCAGAGGTTCTCAAAAATTCAGTCTTCAGGGAAAACTAAACCCCTACATGTACACTAAAAATCTGAAACAAGAAAACCAGCAAATTCAGGCTCAAGAGAAAACACAGCAAAATCTGAACTTCCAAGTCACACATCAATTCCAATTTTACAGCTGATAACCAGTTTTCAGCATCAGTATAGCTTTGTCATGCTCTTAAAACCTAGAAAAGAGGGAGGGCTTTCCTGTGCAGCTCCACTGAAACCTGTGTCTAATAATATAAAGTAATTTATAATCCATAAAGCACTCACAGCAAGGCCAGTATCACAACATCTACTGATATTTATGAATTTTCTGGGCCCAGTTCTATTAATATGAATATTATGTAGGTTATTAATGAGATTAAAAAAAATGTTTATTGTTAATCATTCATTAGAAATACTAAGAGAGCTATCTGCAACCTACTGACATCTCGAGTTATGGGTTGTGTTTTCTGCAGATTTTGCTTTATATACACAGAATGGGTCAAATCGTAAGTGGTTTACGGTGCTCTTTAACATACAGCTATGGCATAAATAGGCAGAAAAGACAGCTGCTCAGCAAGACAGCAGTTTACTGATTTGACATTGGCTGCATTTGAAAGGTTAACATGACTTCTGTCCTGAACAAAAAGAAATTGGGTGCTTCTGTGTTCCCACTGAACCAAGTAAGTGCTGGTGCTTGAAGGAGAAAAGGCACTGCTGTCACACAAGAACCTGCATTATAGCAGAGATGAAACCCAAAGGGTAAATACAAATTTCTCTGCTTTCTGAGGCAGCACTTATGCAAAATGTATGTATGTAGAAGTACTTCCTGAACATTTTTTTATTGCCTTTCAGTTAAGGAAAAATGTAATGGTTACAGAAAAGAAAGCTTCGAACTTTTTTTAGAAATAAATTACAGTATCAAACCTAAATTAGTAAATGTGCAGGTACTCTGTAATATGCTCCTGAACCTAAATGTGCATTATAAGAGGTCTTTTATGCAGAAGGCATGATACAAATTCACACAAGAAATGAGGAACCTGTTTGGAATAAAGTCCTTAGACCATGCAAAGAGGAGATGCATTTAAAACCAGGTCTATCTATACCATGTAAATAATAACAAGCACATAACTAAAGCACCAGGCAAAGCCAATGTGAAGGCACACTTCCTGCATTTATCTTCTCTCATACAGCAGCAATTCTTTGACTCTGTTTTGCTAGATTGTCATTCCTGATATTGTACATTGTCCAGTTCCTCTGCTGGCATTTTGTTTTGGATCTCTCTAGATCCAAACCACAGTGGCAGCAGCATTACCCTCATGATGTAGTGCTGCAGTATACAGCTGTGTATTATTACAACTGTGTATCATTAGCAGGAAATCATTTTAATGCTCTTGAAAACACCACCAGAGAGCCAGGATACTATTTGTATTTGTTTTACTGTCACAGACTAAACTGCCTTGTTCCAATCCTGTCCATCAAATTAAGTGTTGGACCAGGTGCAAAGTGCTCCAAACCTGCCAACTCCAAGCTGGCTTGAACTTTAGTAGAACAAGGCAACCACTTTCTACTGCAAACACTGCAAGCATATCTATCTGTTGCAAATAGAGGTACTGATAAAGTGCCATTTCTTCATCATTCAGAAGCCTGCAGTGCTTATGTTGGAAGCATGGCACTTTGCTCCAAAAGGCTTTGTCATGGGTTTTATACTTCATGTTGGCAGAATATTTCACACA
>NW_009942150.1:0-31743 GCF_000696875.1 Nestor notabilis | reverse complement strand
CCTACATAGAGAAAATGTTGGTGTATAAAATATTGGATAATCTTCTTACATAAAACATCTTACATTTTTATGTAAAAATACTGAATATATTTAGTTCAAAAATCTTTCCTTCTGAGGTAACTCTTGTTGAGAATGAGAAATCTTGGCAGAGCGTTGAGAGATTTTCTGACCCAATCACTGAAAGCCACAGTATGATTTTAGGAAACAGTAATCCTTTTCTTTTGGAAAGAGGAAATATTCAGTTCATCCCATTACAGTTAGCTATTAAAAAAAAAAAACCCCAACCAAAACTGTCAACCAAAATATGGTTGCTGAAAGGGGTTTTCAAGCCTTAGCTGGGTGGGAGGAATGGGAGGCAACCCAGGAGCACACCTAGCCAGGAAGAGTGAAACAACAGCCTGCAGAGCCACCAGAATGAAGTTTTTTCTGCAAAGTAGGGTGGCAGTAGTGGCTGCAGAGCATTGCACAGTGGAAGTGTACCCCAGTGAGCAGCACCACAGTGGAAGTGTACCCCAATCTACACTTTTAGCTCTACCTTTAGGCACTGCTGCTGCTGGAAGTTGAGAAGGAAGCTTCATCTGCCCAGCTGAAGGCCAGGTCTATAGTAAAAAAAGAAAAAATGCTGGAAAGAACTTCAGTCACAGGGAACGGGGAAGCAAGTAATTATTGCGCTTTCTTAATGCTGAAAAAATGCCTATGGGCAGTCTCCAGAAGCAGTGCCAGTAACAAGAGGAATTCTGAATGACTGCACACTTGAGCACATTTCTTCTAGCCTTCACTCTTGATCTTTTGTGTTCGCATTCTGTAAACAGCAAAGTCTTCAAAGCTAAGCTCCGCGGCTCTTGGATAGCAAGATGTTAGCTTGCCTCTCAGCTGCAATCAAAATTTGAATTGTATGTTTAATAAATTGGGGGTGCAATGGTTAGTTACAAGAGCTAACAAAAGTACCTCGTAAGATTTGCATAGCAATCCTGTACAGGAGGAGCTTCAAAGTACAACCATCAAATATTCACAAGTGCTTGTAACCTTTTCACTTGCATCCAGATGCTCCCTCCCATACCATGCTGTGCAGGAACTGCCACTAAAATCAGCACAATTCCCCACAGAAAACATTACTGAACTTGAGTAAAAGTGACAGGATCGAGCCCTTGAGGGAGGGGTGAGAAAACCCAATATTAGTTTGAATAATGAATGTGTCTGAGTATATCCTAATCTCCTTATGAAGAGAGAGGCAACATTTAAATACATTATTCATGATAAATTATTCAGTCAGCTGTGTGTGAATTATCCTGGGAATATTTCGCTGGCTTTTAAAACTTCTCCCTTAAAATACATAAATCTAGCTTGGGAAAAACATCCCCTTCAGTGGCCAACCACGTTTTCAAACTAGTCTGTCAGCCAAAGACAAATTTAAAAGTTTTCTTTTAACATTTATTTCTATTGAGGAATCCCAATTTTCTATCTAGGAATCCCAACAATGTATTTGCATTATTGTAGCAGCATGTAGGAATCCCAATAATAACTTCTTCTTATCTTCAGTGCTGTACAAAGATGTGACTATAGTGCTGTTAGACTCAAATTAAAGTATAAATGTATCCTAACAACATGAGATTTTATAAACCTGAATCTAAAATTCTGGAAAAAAGAACTAATGGTTGTCTACACATGCAATTACATATGTACACCTTCAAGACCATCTCCATGAAAAGCAGTGTGAAAAAGCCACACCTGCCACATGAAGTGAGACAGAATTTTTTCCTAGGACTCCTTCGGTAAGCCCTACTGCCAAAACCTGAGAAGCTCAAAGGAAGAATGCGTCTATGAATAAACAAGATAGCTGTATTTCACTTTCTGAGCAATGAAACCCCTTATGTATAATATACTTAGTAAAACTTCTTTTTCAGACATTTGTACAGTTAAACTTACTGAGGTGGGAGATGTTTAGTAGATGCAAGCATAAAGAAACAAGCACACTCTAAAGTCATCACAAAGACAGATGTTGTCAGACCAGTCAACTTAAGTTCCTCCATTTTTTACTTCCCTTCACGTTTTGCTTTGGTATAACAGTTTACAGAAAATATTTGTGTCCCTCGCAGACTTATAAAGGTAACACAACAGATGTCACAGCTTATTCTTTACTTAACTCTAATGCAATGGAAGGGCTACAAGAGGGGCCAGTGGTAATGGAAGGTGTTTAAAACTCTTACAAGAAATACCTAACAGCAAAACCTTAGTACCACAGCATCATAAGAAAAGAAAGAAAATGTACTAAATCCAAAGAAAAAACAAACTGGAAAAAAATTATTTTTGCCATGTAAGCCAAGACAGAAGAAGGGAAAAGAGTGGATAAGAAATGCCATCATATCTGGAAAATGGAAAAGCTATGGCAAATCTTATCTTGAGCTTCAGTGAGAAACTATGCTCTATCTCTTCACGGGGACCTTTCAAATCACATTTGCGATTCTTACTTCATTTTTACAAGGTCTGTTTTGCTTTAAATCGTGTGCTCATTCCTGGTTATTTTCTCTCTCTTAATTAAACCTTCATATCAGACTTCTATTAAGATAGAGGCAAAGCGTATACCTTTCTCATTCTCTCAAGGTTATCTTCTGAAATAGGATTGAATTCTTTTAACAGAGAGAGGGTGGAGAGTACTGCTAAATCTATGGGAAGGTTGTAATTCCACAATTATTTCTAAGAACACAAAAGATTGTTGTATCTTGTGTCGGACAATCCAATTAGCTCAGTGTCTGGGAATTAAACAGCCTGCTGATCATGTGGGAGAACTGACCTATTTCAATGGAGAACTGTTGTGTTTGCATAGTAGTCCCACAGGCCTATTTCTCCAGAATCAGTCTGAAATTAAGCATGGGCTCATCACTGCTTGAAGTAGGAACAGTAACTGGTTCTTGAAAAGTGCATCTGTAACAACTCCCACATGCTCAGCATGCCACATGGAGTTTGCACAGGGCTTGCCCGTGGGGTGCAGCTTTTAAGCAGGGTCAAACAAAAAAAAAAAAAAAAAAGGAAAAGAAGGAATTAATATTTGAAGCACATTTGAAGTGGCCAGAAGTCAATATCTGAAGTTTTGAAACTAGCTGGAATGTTTCCATCAGCAATGTGATGCATAGGGTTGGGAACTCAGGCATGTGTGGAGAGCACATCCGTGTCAAGACTGGGATACAGGCATTGGGCCATCATGCATGGCCCTGAAAAAACAGTCTAGATCAACTGAGAAGTAGGTCTGTAAATCCTTACTGTTGGCTTTTGCGCCTGAGGAGACATAAGGGGGAAGGGGTAGAAATGGCTGTACAGTACCTGTTCACTGATTGGTATGCAGCACAATGACCATATTTTCGTATGGGTATTCCCAGTTGCAGAATTTACAGATTTGTTCTCTAAATACGTAATTAGCCAAACAGGGACTCAGATCCATGAAATGTTTAGAAAGTTTTTCTATTTCAGAGTTTGAAAAGAAGTCATGCTGGTTTGAATTTTTTCACTGAGTACGTATCTCAAAAGAAAATTTCCCTTCCCTTTCCCGCTCTTTTTTAATCCTTGTATGACATAGAGTGCTGAGTGTTATCACAGCTTTGGAACTGTGTTTTGGAGGGGTTCTTTTGTCCTGTAATTGTTTAGTTTCACTAGTCCTCTCCCCAATTTGGAGTGTTTCCAGCTGCAATGAAGAGCAGAATCACACAGCTGCTTCCCCTCTGCCACCCATTGTGGGTGCTCTTCCTGCTAGGGATGGTGCCAGGGCTCTGGGCTCCCCAGGATATTACATACCTCCATGGCCACCTGCCTCAGCCATCAAAACTTAGAGAACGGAGAAAGTACCCAACAAATCCTCCTGGCAAGAGTTATTGGTTATGCTGAAAGGGCACCATACTCAATATAGCGTCTCTCTCAGAGAGGCACATTGCTCTCTCTATCCTTTCTTATATGTGGTTTATGTTGGCTAGAACATTAGCATTTGGCTCCATGAGCTCTCCTGATACCATTTTAATCAGTAAATTGATTAAACTGGAAATTACAGAGAAGTAAATCATCAGTCAACAAGAATTTGACAAATGTTTGGTAAAGGGCAGGTCCACAGTTTCAGAATTGTGAATGTTTTTGTGGCCTTCACATTTTATTTTCATCAAGTTTTCATTCTCAGACTTTGTGTTGATCTCCTAGGCAAGATAATTGCCTTATTCAACAGAAGACCTTTCTAAGTCTCAGAGCGCTGCATGCTTTAAAAGGGAAAAAAAAAAAAAAAAAGAGGACAATGACAAAAATTCAAAAGAGGGCGACAAAAGTAAGAGATGTTTGGAAAACAAGTCCTATAGCAATATATTAAGAGGCCTAGTCCTTCAATCTAAAGGTAATAAAAGAGATGTAACTGCTAGAAATACATAAAGAAAGTAATAAATAAAAATCAATATCAGTTTCTGATGTGGCACTCTTCATAAATACATCTTGAAGAGCTTTGTATAGGAGGTCACTCTCATTAGATGAGGACAAAGCCCACCTATTTTCAGTAGTATAAAAAATGCCATTTTGAAGGTCAACCCAGAAGGTGATACATCTCTGCTAAAAGGACTTATTTTCTGAAACCTTCTCTAGCACTGTAGAAAGCTTTTATTAAAAATAACAGGTTTGTTAATTAAGAACAGTAATAAGATTTTTTATTTTCTTTTTTCCCCAGCAGCATTTTCTGCCTTTTGAGTCCATAAACACACATATATACGCCTTCCACTCCTCTCTGGTGAGACCCCACTGTGTTCAGCTCTGGGGCCAACCAATGCAAGAGGGTTGTGCTCAAGCAAGTCCAGAGGAGGCCACAAAGATGCTCCAAGGGCTGGAGCACTTCTTTTGTAAAGACACCCTGAGAGAGTTGAGCTTGTTCAATGTGGAGAAGAGAAGGCTCCAGGGAGACCTAAGAGCTGCCTTCCAGTACCTAAAGGTAGCCTACAAGAAGTCTGGAGAGGGACTGTTTACAAGGGCGTGTAGTGACAGGACAAGGGGAAATGGCTTTAAACTGAAAGAGGGTAGATTTACATTACATCTTAGGAAGAAAGTCTTTACTGTGAGGGTGGTGAGACACTGGTACAGGCTGCCCAGAGAAGCTGTGGCTGCCCCATCCCTGGCAGTGTTCAAGGCCAGGTTGGACAGGGCTTGGAGCAACCTGGTGTAGTGCAAGGTGCCCCTGCCTGTGGCAGGTGTTTGTAACTAGATGAACTTTAAGGTCCCTTCCAACTTAAACTGTTCTGTGATTCTATGATTCTATGTTTCTATGAAAAGTTGGATGAAAAACAGTCAGGCAAAAAGAAAATTGGCTACTCGTCTCATATGAAGTGCCACAACTATTTCTCTTCCTTGACCATTCTAGAAGTCCTGAGCAGAAGGCAGTCTAATTGGTCACGTCTTTCGTAATGTTAAATATCTTAGAGCATAGATGATGATCTCTCATTTCCTCCATAAAATAGTGGGCTCTAACATAAAGGTTTTGTAGGTACAACTATACCAGAGGATTACTATTGGCTATTTGGTTTCCTCATCAGGGTCTGATATTATAGTATGTTTAAAAGAACTATGAGGTACTAAAAAAATAATGTTTGGGCTTACAAGTGAGGAAAAAAGTTGTAACTGTAAAATGTGATGTTTCCCTGTAGCACATACTTGAAAAAAGGTCCCCAAACTCTTTCATTCATCCAGTGGAAATTGCTCTGTGCTTGAACCCTCTTGTGCAGCAGTAGGCAATAAAATTCTCATAGGTGGAGAATCACTGCTGCCATTCAGAGCAGTACACTTATGTCAATTGGCCCTATCTCTGCTTTGAACAGTTCACTTGATAGATAGTTCTGCAAATCAGCATGTTGCCTCTTAAGTGATATTTTTCACACTAAGTCAGAACTATACTGCAGGATGAAAACAAACCCTAGGGAAGCCGTCTGTTCCAGCCCGGCATGGCTGGCTCCTGCATTGTTCTGCTGCTGCCAGCCATTACTGCAGAGCTTGATGTGATCAATACCACATCCAGCCAAATGCCAGCATTTGTCACCGTAATGAAAAGTGACACATTTCAGAAATTACAACTTCAGAAGCAAATTCATACAGAGTCCAATGAATACCGGTCACTGAAAATAAAATCACATTACAACCAGTGGCTAACCAGCAGCTAACCAGCCCAGTGCCCACACACTCCAGGTTTGAAGGAAGCTTTATAATTAGATTATCAGTATTTATTGAGGTGAGTGGTAGCTGTAGCAGGCTTCAGTGCTGAGGCTAGCCATGCCATCCTGGATGTTGCATGAATATCTAGGAAGACTTGAGATCTTCGTAAGCTTTTAATCATTTTGGGGTTTGTTGTAGGCTGAACTTACTGTTACTACCTTCTGTTTTGCTTTTCTCCTCAAGTTCATTGATTAAACTGAGCCACTTTTGCTCCAGCTGAAGTCAATGGGAGTTTCAGCTTTGATTTCCTGGGGCCCTGGCCTTTCCAGTATAAAAGAATTAGCCTTTTCTGATGAGGATAGTTAGCCGTTAATGGGTATAAGAAAAGGGAAATGCAAAGGTCGTATAAAGGAAGACTTGTATCTCCCGTACAAAGATTAGCTAAAGCAGAACAGAAAGGGAGAACAAGTAGACACTGATAAATGCCAACATTACAGAGCCATCAAGTAAAGCTAGATGGTGAGTGGGAAAAAGATAAGCTCCAAGATCAAGCGAAAACATTTCAGGCCAGCACTATCACAAGAGGCATTACACTGGTACGTGTTGATGAGATCTGGTAGTGATGGAGGTGCTGTCATCCAAACTTGGATTCCCTGTATTTCCTGGAAGTAGAGACACTGACTACATCTTTGAAACTGTTGCTTCTGTGCCTCAGTATCCACAGACCCTATGCAGTTCTATTAAAGCCCTATGTGCAGTATTTGTCGCAAATACAAGCAACTCTGTTTTCACCTACTCACAGGTCCAACCCAGTTCCACTGGGGTGATCATTTTGCAGGTGTGTCCAAGAAGTGGAAGCAGCCCTCAGAAGGGCACCCTTATGCTAGCAGCCTGTCTGCACCCCCATTCTCTCACCACAGCACCTGACACATTTGCTGGGAAGGATGTCCAAAAAGAGAGATGATTTACAGAATGGAAAAGGAATTTTTTGTCAATAAACAATGAGTCATCCACAGTCCCTCTGAGACAGACACAAATCTCAGCACCAGCAGAAAGGAACATAAATGCCAATGGAGGGGGGTTCGAGGGAACCATAACATGCATGTCTGTGCCTCCAGACATGACCCTTTGGTGCAGTTACCTGGCTACCAAGGTTTTTAGATTCCAACCCTTAACTCATATTCAAATAAAATTAGGAAATGAGGAAGCATAGCCATAAAAACAAAAAGCAGTGCAGCACAGAATGCATTTTGTTTGTAGCAAAGAAGCTCAGTTTCATATTATATTGAGGCTTTCTTCATATGTTTTCTGACGTATTTTGTAAGAAAATTATGATACTGTTGCAAGTAGATAGCTCACATTCTTGCTGTGCATTTGAACATTTACTGGGGAGTGAAGTCCCTCTTGGGGGTTATTATTTGTCACAGGTGGATACGGATCAGTGAGCTATAAGACTATTTATTTGTTTGATAGCCTGTAAAAGCATCAAGTAAATTTTTCCTAGTATTTTAATGACAAGAGATACAAAATGAAGAAGGCACAATGAAAATGGAGAGGAAGCAGTACAAGAAGAGTTTGACATACAGAATCTAGGGTATCTTCACCTTAGACTCACCCAAGCTGGTGAGGACTATATACGAGTCCTATGGTCCGTACCCTGTCTCTGTCTGGAATGCAAAGAAATCTGCCTGCACTTGAATCTGCAGCTCACATTACAGAAAAGAAAACAAAAAAAGAGAGGGAACCCCACACACTGCAAAGTGGCAGAAGCATTTACTTAGTGGCTTCTCAGATAAATCTTCACTTTGCATGATGACAGATCCCCTCATAACAACAGTCTAGAGATCTGCTTGGTTGACTTATTGATTATTGAACAGTGCTTTACTGTTGGCTTTCCCAGAAGGATTGTACAGCATATTTGATTTTAACTCTCCCTTGATATTTGTAAGTGCAAATATTCATTTTCAGAATTTAAGCTTATTAGGCACGTATCTACAAAAGAATAATGGTTCATGCAAGACTAAAGTAACTGGGGATTTTGTCAGATGAGATCCAATAAGAAAATTAATGTTATAAGCTGTTTGTCTCCATCTGCCATCAAGCAAAATGAGCTTAAAATATCTGCATAGATTAGCCTGGGACCATTTAGGAATATATTCTCCATGGAACAAGGTCTGCTTCCTGCAAAGAAAGGTATATATTTATATGCACATATATGTATACACACACGCATTCTCACATCCATGCAGTTGGATCACTTGTATGATGTGCAGACACGTAAGTATTTACAGACTCAAGCCTTAAATGTACCACAGACCCACAGAACTGCTGCCATGTCAGTGATTAAAATAATGGTTACAAATACATTTTTTCTCCTGCTCTCTGAGAATTATTTTTACAATGAAAAGGGGAATAAAATTAATTGCAAGCTTTTTTTATACAGCTGTTGTGAATGGCTTTTCCACACTATCATTGCCTTTGCTATAGGGAGAAAGAGTCAGGGCGCAGTGCTGCCAAGGCAGGCAGCAGGGGTTCAGAGGTGTAGGTTGGGACAGGGACCTCTCCTTGTGGCCCCATCCCACTGCCCTAGAGGCAGCTAGCAGAGCCAGGCTGGGGACTGTGACCACAGGCATGAGGATGGAGCAATGCTGAGGCCAAGCTGGGGGTAAGGACTGGCAAAAGATGTGGGCAGAGCTGCAGCATAGCTTGGGCAGGGACAAGGGGTAAGGGCTGGAGCTGAAATGCACACTGAGCCTGTGGAGGCGTCCCTGCCTCAACAAGGTTTCCAGCAGCCCTTTCTTACACAGCTCTGCCCCTTAGCTCAGGCCAGGTTACTCTATTGCACCCTGCGGTGCCACCCTTGGGCATACATCTCAAAAGCTTTTTGGGCTGTGTGGTTTATGCAGGACCCTGTCAGAAAATGACAGCATTTTGTGTGGTTTAGAAAGCACCTTTTCTTGGGTGTTTACAAAAAAACCAACCAACTAACAGTGAACAATAGTTCATGGTTTTGGCAATCATGAACCATACTTTTCGTTTCTTTTCTGAACTGAGAAGGTGATTTCTGGTATGCTTTTTGCCTGTTTTTTAGAAAAGGCCTTTAAAACCTTCAACTCCTGTATTTCTTTTAACTCAAAATAGTGAACAGTATTGAATTGCTGCCATAAAATACAAGTCCCCTAAGGAGACAGACATGATTACAATATTAATATTCCACGTAGCAACAAATACATGAAGTGGTAACTCATTGCTCTGGGAAGAAACACACTCCCATGATTAAAGAAACACATCTGGGAGCAAGGCTGCTGTTCCCACCTCTGTGAGTGACTTGACATACAGCATGCAACAAATCACTTGAGGCTGGGATTTGCAAAAGTTGTCTGAACAAGTGGAGACCATGAGTGTGAAATTAGGCAACCCCCATCCTCCTAGTGTATTCAGTAATAAGAATGACCATAAATGTCCTTCATCTGATATTTGTATTCACACCAGCTATGAAAAGCATAACGTAATGCCTCAAGCAGAGATAAATTTTTAAAAATCTTTCTCCTTGAGAACAGACTTCATGAACAACCATATATCCCATTTCATGAATAATGCGATTTTGTGGACAAATGTCTTACATTTTGTCCTTCTTGGGTCTTTGCCCACAGACTCACATCTGTTCCTTCCATTCTTGATACACCTCTACCCATCCTACATAAGCATTCACCAATACCTTATTGCAGGCTTAGAGCTGTTTACTAACAGGGATTTTGATCCTGCTCTGCCAGATTATTGTTGTGCAGCCAGTGAAAGTACATCTCCTCTCTCTCGCCCCACAACAGTATTGCCTTAGCCCACCTTCCCACCTTGGCACTTCCCTTTTCCATTCTTGTCAGGTTCCCACAACCCATCCTGAGATCAGACCAACTCTGATGCACCCCGTCTCACACCACACTGCTCTGAACCAAGGCTATAACCTGCCAACAGTGTCATCTTTAAGTAGAGTGGCTGGCACACATGTGGTCAAAGGGAGCACCACTGAGGCTAATTAGAAGATTAGCAGTCTTCTAATAAGCATGTTTCAAAAGGTTTCAAATTCCAAAATCAGAGGCACTAAACACCTGTAGCATCCCTCAATGCAGAGATGTTTGTGTGCAATGGCCCTCTACCTCTTGTCTCAATTAGTAGTCTAAACATAGCCAAGAACATCTCACATCAGCCTTCTAAATTTGGTACCCATAAAGGGAATTGCTAAACTGAAACCCCTAGAAGCTACTACAGTGAAGAAATGATCCTTATCACTGTCTGTCCCTTGACATAAATATATGGAATATATATGAAATGTTTTTGAAGATGGATATAACCCAGGATCCAGGAAGCCTCTGATAAGGCTTTACCTTGTGCAGTCACACACTTTGCAGAAAGGCCGGTCTATGTGGTTTTATCTGCTAAATTTCTAGAGTGATAATTTTAAATCCCAAAAGATTAAACACATTTGAAAGGGCCACCATCTTCCAACAAAGTGTCATCTTATGTACCAATACTTACCTTTCTTCTGAAGTTGGGAGGGTTATTTTGTTGACTCCAAAGCTTCCCACTTCTGCCATGCTAACTAGCAGTTTGCTTTGTTGTGAGGAGGGTGAATTCATCTGTTCTCCGTGGTCATAGTGCCTAGGGAAAGTCATATAGGCTCAAATTACCACAAGACAGATTTAGACTGGAAAACTGTTCTAACAGTAGAGCTTGTAAGTCAGTACAATGGTAATTCAGGAGTCTGTGGACCCTCTCATGCTGAAGATTTTGAAGAACTGGGTTAACTTTTGTCAGGAATCATGTAAATGTTTCTGGAAGAGAACAGACTAAGAGTGGCTTTTCAGGGTTCTAACTGTCTATGATTCTCTGAGACAAAAGAACTCTTAAAGCGTTAAGCCAAAATAGAAGAGCAGTGCAGTTTTCCTTTTTGGCCAATCCCAGAAGAAAAGCCTCACAGTACTGCACTGAACTCAGCCATGAAAGCTGCCATAACAACATCCATCCAACCGTGCATACAAAATGCACAGTTACTGTAACCATTGTATGACTAAATGTGTGTTTACCTACAGCCATTACTTGCCTAGCCTTGCATTTTTTCTGCGGGCATTGACTGATACATGCAATTATGGTGGCTCCATGCATAATTCAGTGCACATGGGCTAGATTCATAATTTATTTTTTTTTTTCCCAAGAAGCATCAATCTTCTTCTTAGGAAGAGAAAAAACAGGAAAAGACTGGTTAATAAAAATAGCAAGGAAGCAAGTTAGCACCTCTAGCCCAAGTGTGTCAATCATAGTTCATTCCACTTCATCTGCAACATTCAAAACATACCATGAGCATCACACATCAATGTGTATATTTCTACACCAGCTGAATGTGGAGCATACAACATTATACCGTATGCTACAGTCACTACCCAGATTTTTGAGTCTCCATTCCTTCTTAAAGATGTAATAATTTCACCAAATTCTCTGGAGTTAATCTAGATTTACTTTGGCACAAAAGTAAAGGAATGCATTGCAGAGCCGTCTGTTTCAGAAGCCATTTAGTGAGAAGTTCTTAGAGAGAAAGGTTTGGATAAAAATAGCACAGAAATCTACAGATTAAAGCAAGTTGGAAAAAAAACAGAGTAACTCATCATAACCAAGCAAGAGATTTTCAGTGACTAATGCTATAACTTGATGGTCATCATGATTTTACCAGGGATCTTGGGAGTGTATCTGGACAAGAGGCTTGGCTCACAAATAAACCTCTTAAAGCAATGTCAGATTCATAGGCCAAGATGCATAGCCTGAATTTATTCATGCTAAATGCCAGGCAGTTGGTGATTTAAAAAAAGAATAGGTATTTCCTATTGGGCTGTTAAAAACAGATCTGCTTAGCACAAATAGAAATATCCACTATTAATATTTGAATTACAAATTTTTCTGATTTTTTGTAATTACGCGCCTGGATTGCCCCATCATGCCATGTTGTGAAGTTTGGATTGGCTGTTTCAGTGGTTTCCTTTTCTCACTATACTTCTGAAAAAGTATTTTTGCTGTCTTTATTTAAATGAAAATCTTTCTAGAAAATGGGGAGCTTACTCTGAAACAATTGTTCCTAGATGGCATTAATGACACCACAGAATCTCAGCTGAAAGTTTTCATCAGTCTTTTCCAGAGATGATGCATAACCAGCTTAAAAGAAAGAGAACACAGGTAAGACTAAATCACACTTCCCAGTGTTATTGGATTTTTCACTTAATGCAAAAGCAAACCATTTTTGCTCTCCCATTTCCCTAAATATGAATTCTTCAGAACTAGTCATAGGTCTGTGGCTTCTCATATTTTATATATATTTTAACTGCCTGTTTGGACTTAATCAAAATACTGAGCTGTTGTGAACTAGGACAAATTTCACATTGTCAAGGCATATATCGCTTCCTACCCTGCCTTAGAGACGCTCTGGCTCTGATACACCTCTCTGAAAGAAAAAAGTAAAAAGCAGAAAGGGAGGCCCTCAGCAGAAGTGATCTGAGCTCAAGACAGAAAGGACCAACCTTAAATAGCCTCTGCTTCACCCAACACCTTATGGGATTTTTCCTTCCCAGTGAAGCTGTAAGCACCAAAGTAGGCTGATGGCAACAGACTAGTGATACAAAGAATGACACACAGGATTTCTGCTCACGTGTCCTGGATTTAGTGTTGAGTCCCTCAATGCGCGGTGTCTTGACCCTGGACAGAATGAACAACAATGATCCTACAGGACTTACTATTGATAATCTCCTTGTTGCTGCTGCAAATGCCAACAGAAGCTCTGCCACTTGCACAGTTTTGGTCCTGAGGCAGCCACACTCTTGAACTCATCCTTAAAGGCTGTACTTAGAGGGGTGCTTGGCTGAATGGTTCAGAGTCTGTTATCTGGCCTCATAACCCCTGCAGATCATCTTCACCAGCTGGTATTACTTTTAGCCTTCATCTAGCTGAGTTGCTGAAAGATTACTGGATAAATGCAGACTTGGGGAGATGGGCAGTGCAGCATTTGAGTTGTGTTGTGATACAAACATGAATTTTAATTTTAGACTTTTATTTCATCAGTTCTATCAAGAAGCAGCTTTGAAATGGATAACAGGTGAACTGGGTTTTTTAACTGTCCAGTGAGGACAGCACCACGAATACATGTCAGAAAGTGATATTCGGCAGCTGTTGCACCTTTGCCCATTGTGCCCTTTATCCCAGCTACGCTTCAACTGACTGGTTTTGGCCCCTAAAGGCAAGGGAGGGCAGACCAGATCCAAATCGCAGTATATCGAGGGCTGAGGAATCGCAGGAGCAGGAGCCCAGCACACTCACACTAAGTATTTCCTCACAGAAGGGTTGTGAACTTCAAATTGCCAACATGGTAATGAAGGGAAAGTTGTGATTTTGCATACGAAGAGTATCAAACAGAGTTACCACATGATTCTCAGAAGTAAATTAAACCTAAAGGCCACCTCTCTTACTGTACACCATAGCATCACAATTCTTGCACAAAGATACATGCACACATATTAATACTGTATATGTTTGCAAACGCACACACATGCATATACACAGCTAATGTCAAGATCCATAATCAATTGCTAGTAGGAGAAAAGGAGCAAAAATATGATTCCCAAAACCATAAAGCTGTTTAAATCCTCAAGTAAAAACCCTCATTAGCATACAATACTCCTCATGTTCCACATAGCTCTACTGAATATTTCAATCCAAAGATTACCCACATAATTTATTACATACATCCCTCACAGGCTGAGCCTGGGCCCACCATGAGGCATTTTCCTGAAGCTTGAAAGCTGTTTAATCTTCTTTTCTGGCCCCTCTGAGATAACTTCTGAATGTACTCTTTAAGCTTCTCATATTAAAAGGTGATCACAGAGCAAGGCCAGAAGTTCCCAAGTTCCCTTCAGAGGGTGGATGCATGCTGGGCTTGACTAATTATCAGTAAATACTGATAAATTTCAACCTCTTGTACAACAGGGTCTGTGTATATTGAAGCAAATATATATATAGCAGAAATTTCCTTATGACAGTAAGAAATCACTAGGAAATTACCAGGAGGGAAAAAAAGACAAATATTTTTAAACAAATAGTCTGAACCTTTCCCTTTGTGGCTGATTGAAATGAGAGATATGGGGGCTGGATTCAGACTTTTATTATGAGACACTGAGGTTCTGCAATATTGTTTTTCCTTTCTTTGATTTAGATCTGTGCAAAAAACTGGCATGAAATACAAATAAATTACAAAACACTGAGAATTAGACCATTTGTCTGTAAAACTAGGTATAATCCCCAAAATAGCAAAACACAGAAAAATGCATCAAAATGTATTAGAGATGACGGTCCATATATTACACAGGCTGTCTATGAAACTGTAGATCACATATAAGTACCACTGAGTCACAGAAGCCTAACATTATATGTAAGAGGCATCATACAGATTGATATTAATTAAAATAACAATTACTGCTAAGTACAACATTTTGCTAAACACAGTAACAGATCAAAGACTGGTAATACGTTAACAATAATGAGAAAAATAAACGTTTTCACCCTGGAACATGTACATATATAGACGTATATGTATATATTGCTAGTAGGAAAGAGTTGTGGAAATACATTGATCTCCATTAATACATCATTTTAATTGCTAAAACAATATTTCTCATCTGAAAATTTCTCTACTGGAACTGTAAGTTTGTTTAAAAACCCTATAGCTCTTGGCTTATACAGATACTATAGGTCTTCAGAGCCAGTGTTCAGACTGGATTTACCCGGTTCATTTGGGTTTTCATACAATCATAGAATGATTTGAGTTGGAAAGGACCTTAAGATTACCTAGTTCCAATCCCCCTGCCATGGGCAGGGATGTCTTACCTTAGACCATGTCGCCCAAGGCTTTGGTCAACCTGACCTCTTCCTTATAACTAACCTGAACTTCTCCTGTTTAAATTTAGACCTGTTACCCCTTGTTCTACCACTACAGTCCCTAATGAAGAGTCCCTCCCCAGCATCCTTGTAGGCCCCCTTCAGATACTGGAAGGCTGCTATGAGGTCTCCACGCAGTCTTCTCTTCTCCAGGCTGAACAGCCCTAACTTTCTCATCCTGTCTTTATACGGGAAGTGCTCCAGTCACGTCTGGGGTAGAAGGGCACCTCTGGGGCCAAGTCAAAGAGGCAAGGGTGGGATCAGCAAGGGAGCACTGCTGCAGCATAGCTTAGGCAATGGGCTTAGAGCTGAAATGGGCTTAGAGCTGAAATGGGCTTAGAGCACTAGGGCTGGAGCTGAAATGTGACCCCCAAGCCTGGAAATGAGTCTTCCTTCAGCTCCTTCTGGCCAAGTCGCTGCTTTCCTAGCAGTGAGAACCCATATTTCATGGTGATCATAAGTAAGTGGCCCCATGCACAGCAGCCAAACCACTAGAGTCGGAGAAGACATGGCAGAACTTGTCCATGCCATCAGGGCAAATAATGTTTCATGATGGAAGCCTCAAGATCTCCAGTTTTACCTGGACAATAATAAACACAAAACATGGTAAGATACGACTGATGGGTATGGGCCCGAACCTCAGTTTCAGAGGGCCACTAAAGAAAGAAGGCGTGCCACAAACTTAACACAGTGACAGTTTTCTTTCCAGTGCCCCTTCAGCATCTTTTTATGAAGCACTATTTGCTTTAGACATAGATTTACAACATTGCATCCTCTGCACATTTAAATGCATCTGTAGGATACTGACTTCCTCACGCTGATTCTACACTGAATTCCTATTAACGTACCTGGGCATAAGAGGTAAGTCAGACCCACTCTTCTGATCACTTTCATCTGGAAAACAGTGAATGTGTTTCTTTGCAGGCCAGAATCTTATGTCTCAATGGCATAACTCTTCTGCAATGACTGGAAGCCTGCAGGAAAGCTGTGTAGATAGGATATGAGGAAGTACTGCTTGGGCTATTTTCATCAGCAAGGATGTGAAATAAAGTATTTCCTAATGAGGGTTTGAGGGGATTTTTATATCACTTGAGTTCTGTCATTAGATCACCAGAGTTTTCACCTAATTATATGTGTAGGCAAGGCTGTAGATCAGATGTGTTGGGGAACACACATGCCCCGTGCCATAAGGCAACTCAGGAAGGTCCATGGGGTCATCTGGACTGAGTCAAGAAGGAGCTTGCAAAAAAACCATCACCATCCCCTATCACTCAAAGACAGGCCATCCACTTGACCTGTGACATTTCAGATCAATATAGTAATTGTTTGAGTAATTATGGTACTGTTTGCTCAGGTGGCATTCATTTCCCATTACAAGATTTCTGCCCTGATAGATTAGAGGTACTCTGGTCTATCTTGGAGCTGAAAGGGTTGTACCCTTTCTGGATAACATTTGTAGGTAGAAGAGAAAAAGGTCATTCATAATTATTTTTCTGGTATACTGGCTTAGCTACTCATTTGATTTATCACATGTCCTTTCTGACACAACATGAAATAGTAAGAGAGTTAAATTGTCTTTAGGGACAGGCATCCAGCTCACAGAACACAACAGTTTCAATAACACAGTTTAAAGGAATCCTTTCAATATATTCAGAGATTTGTTCACCAGTTTGGGTGAGCTGCTTGCAAAATAGATAGAAGAAACCTCTTTGTGTAATATAACCAGATGCCATTTGCAGAGCCTGTGACATATGGTCCTTCAGACGTGGAGATAATCACAGAGGATAATTCTTGAGGGCCCGTTAGGATTCCAGAGTAGCTGTCTCTGCCATGTGGTGCTTGCTGATGTCTAAATATAAATTCACTCACTTTATTTGCAAAAACACAGCCGAAAGACTTTCAAAAGGAGTAGCATGAAAGCAAGAAAGTATCAACCCTCACTACTCAATCAAAGTGAGAAATATATTCCTGATTCCATTCAACTTCAAGGCAAATTAATGAACTAAATAGAAATCTGCAGCTGAAACTCACTGATATGAGAATAATCTAATTTTCCACAATGAACACGATGAGGATTTCAAGGGAGCCTACGCAAGCTTTTGTTCAATAGAGAGCTTGGACAGGCAGTGGGTACACCTTGGTCTTTGACCAGCCGCCTCTAAAAAAAACAAAAAGTAAAAATAAATCAACTCTTGTTTTCAGGATAAGAAGCAAAAACTGTAAAGCTTATGTTGTTATCCCAAAAAGTATTTCAAAACTACCTCTTAAAACAGAGGCTCTAAATGTACTGGCTTCCCCAGCTGTGCACATGGGGCCCAGGCTGGTATTTGCTCATATGCCATTCCCATCCTGATCTTGGTCCTCCAGTACTGACAAAAATAATTCTCTGAGAGAAGAAACCACAGCATATGGTTGTGAGTGTCTGAAACACCAGCGATGCCTACACTGCGCGTCTTTACCCTACACAGAAGAGGACTAGCGCTTAGCACGTGTGGCTCTTTCCAGCTAGTTCCTACTACCATGCCTGGGAAAGGTACTATGCTAAGGAATGGTCCCAAAGGGAGTGTAGACAAGACTATATCAGCATCGGCTTGACACACTCTCTGCAGGCTTTGCACCTACAGGGACCACCACAAGACTTCATGCATGTCACTGGACACATACAGCCACACTTTGTGCCATGAAACCACAGCATGGCTGGCCTATAGCACAAACCTCGCAGAGATCATAAAATCATATCATAGAATAGTTTGGGTTGGAAAGGACCTGAAAGATCATCTAGTTCCAACCCCCCTGCCATGGGCAGGGACACCTTCCACTAGACCAGGTTTCTCAGAGTCCCGTCCAGCCTGGCCCTGAACACTGCCAAGGATGGGGCAGCCACAGCTTTCCTGGGCAATCTGTGCCAGTGCCCCATCACCCTCCTAAGGAAGAATTTTTTTTCCTAATATCTAACCCTAAGGTCTGATCTCAGACACTTTGAATGAAGCACATGGAATAACACTCATAGTTTAAGGCTGCAGGCTCACCTGAAGACCAGAGGCTGTGCAATGCAAATGCAGCCAGTATGCCCTGGAGGGGACTTGCCTGAAATAGCAAGGCAGTTTTGTGCCCCTTCATCCCAAGGCCAGAGTTTGATTCCTTGCCATGTGAGCAGCATAGGCATAACCAGTAAATCCCTCCACTGCTCTCTGATACTGAATGAAATAGGCAGCTCCACAAACCAGGATCCATGAAAATATAAGTTTCACTGGACAGCAGACTACTCCCGAAACAATCTAGGGAGGTATGAAGGGACAAGGTGTCGTCACTGGAAACACTGAAACTAATATTTTAGTAGTTGTCACCACAGTAGCTGAAGGATATGAAAGAAAGTCCTACAGACTTCCCACAAAGTCTGTAGGAAGACGTAGCACCTTGTATTAAGCCATCTGATGAATCTGTATCTCTCATACTATATTTGCTGACCTATTAGCTGTCTTCTGACAAAAGAAAAAAAGAGTTTGGGGTTTTTTTTCTCAGTGCAATGCAAAATACACTGGATGAAATACCCCATCTTTTACTCTACAGAGGGTCAAAGTTCTTCTGGCCTTATACACCCCTGAAAGCAGTATGTGTGAAAGTGGTACAAAAGTCTTCCATAGGTATTTTTAAACTGATACAGTTTTAGAACTGCTTATTACCTTGACAACACCCACCTCAGATGGATAAAGGAGACAAAAATACCCTTGCTGGAGGTAAAATGGGGTCAGCTGTTGGCAAACATGCCTTACTTCTAGGGCACACTCCATTTGTAGCATGTATCTATCTACTTACTTGCTATGGAGCGTAATTGCCCAGTTCAGCTCTGCAGATAGTGCCTGGCAGACCTGTTCATGTCTTTTAGATCCAGCATATCAGAGACTTCTCTATTCACTCAAACAGAAGAGTCCAAGGAAATCAGTTATTTTGGTGTGGATTGTTCAAAGCGTCATGTGCAGGTCCTGGAAACCTGTGCTTCAAGACATTAGCAGGCAAATGGGGAAGAAAAGGCTGTTTCCGATTCATTTATAAAGTTTTAACTACTTCATAGCTCATCTATGACACAAGGCAGAAACAAATTTGCATTATCAGCCTTGGGAATGCGAATTTTGTGCATCCCAGAGTAACAGAACATCCTCTGACTTGAGGAAGAAAATAATGAGCCGTTAACTTTTCATATTTATCATTCCATCCATTTTAAGAAATGAAAGTGCTTGAAGTACTTTCATTGAATTGATTTAACAACAGAGGAACTAGAACAAAGACACAGGATTCCCATGCTGCAGGAGACACTGATCACCCTGGATTTGTTTCCTACAGAAATGACACAGAAAAGTGGAATGTATGAATGGAAAGAACAAAAGTTTTGCACAACTGTGATTCAGGAACTTTTGGATTAAAATAAAGCATTTCTTGGCATTCCAAAAGCAAGACTTTCTCTTTGATTCACTGTCCTGAAATGAAAATTCTTGGTTTGAGTCAACATTAACCTCTGTGTTCACTCCAGCTGCCAAAAAGACTTTTGGGAGTTGTCTTCCCTCATCCTCTTACTGTCCCAGATGGGTGCTGCTCCCCAGCCAGACTATATTTCCCATGGCCTCTCCACAGAGCGGAGGTCTGGGAGCATCCTGTGATGTATCACACTGACTCAGTCACAAGCAGAAACAGCCATTGTTTTTAATTTTTCACGGGCAAAATTTCACCAAAGTCTTTTTTCCTGTGGCAAATTTTGACTTTGGTGAAACCACTGTCCCTCATAGAAAAAATAGGTGACATTTTTTATGAGATATTAAGCATCTCCCAGAAAACAGATCTGAAGAAAGAATAAAAATCTATACCACTGAAGGCAAATTTTTTCCTGTGAAGAAAACAAAAAATAGTATGTGAATTAATTCAGTATCTAATTCTTCTTCTAAAATGATAGAGATTTATCATGCGCTTATTTGCATATGTAACACTCAAAGACAGAGTAACATGGTCCGAATTTTATAAACCTGTATGCTTAAATAGCACCGTGACTTACTTGATTTTGTATGACATGGTTTGTTTTTTTTAGAATTGGCGTATATGTTTATTTAGGAAAAATGCACAGTGTGAATGTCAAACTTTGGAATAAATTCTGTTGTGCTTCTTGTTTCTAAAGGGCAGATTCAATTTAATTCACATATTTTCCAATAGAGACGTATGGGAAGAAAACCACTTTTAATACCCATGGTAAAATAAATTATTTAAAACTTCACATTCCTCATAAACTCCAGTCCTCTTTTTGTCTCGCAATTATATACACGACTCTTAATTATCATAAAATATTGTGTAATAGATAACTTGCTGTCCAAAAAATCAACAACAATATTCAGAGCTTCTCTTAATTTACTCATTTCTCTTAGTTATTGATAATCCTAGTGGATCGTAACTGGCTATCTGAGATGGGTTGATTTTGTTACCCGGTTGGATGACATCCAATTTGAATGAGAGCAACAAATGATGGAGAATTAGAAATGCCAAATACATTTATTTTTAATAGTCACAGACAATTTCAGTGATTCCCTCCAGCCATTCTGGTATGGGAACAGATCCGATCAGTATCACAGCTGGATTTGTCAGATCTATACACAGGCATGCCAGGGTATTCCTGTCTTCTGTAAGCTCCTGTGCCTAGGCATTGTGTTAGAGGTTGGAAACTGGAGCTCGTATTTCCCTGACAAACTGCAGCAGGAAACCCCAGAGACAATACAGGCTTAGGTGTAGGTATAGAATCACAGAATCATAGACTGTCCCAGACAAATAAAACTAATTTAGAAATCGAGATCTCCCTGGTGCCCTTCCAGAGGTGTCTGATGAAAAGAAAGACAATGAAGATAAAGTCTCCTCCTTGCTAGACACAGTGGCTTTTCAGCACTGCGCTGCCAAGGCAGGGGGAAGGAAAAGCTTCATGTTGGATTTGGAGATGCAGAGCTGTGAAATAAAATAGCAAAGAGCCATTTATACAAATCAGAAATATACTTCAGGCTCCCCTCACCTTCAGGATGGATGCCTAGAGATTCTGACCACAGGTCTATGGGGAATGCCTTGGGCCAGAGACCCAGCAAAGACATCTTCCCAGCTGGGATGAACTGCTGCAAGGAGCAGGAGCACACAGCAAGGAGTAGCAGGCTGCAGCCAGTGCCAGCACCCTCACCTCAGCACAGCAGGGGATCACATGAAATGAAGGAGGAATCTCCTCCCTCCAGCTTTAGCAGCTGAATTCCCTCACCACCACGCTGGGAGCTGGCAAGGACAGGCTGCACCAGGGCTGTCGTTATCAATGTAAATTAAACAGTTACCACCGCAGGGTGACTCTGTTCTTTTCCCTGAGCAGACAGCTGCTCCAGAAAACACATGCTCAGGCTGCTCAGGCTGAAAGGAAGAACCGCAGAGATTTTATTTATAGATGCAATAGGCAGGTGTTCACATTTAATGTCTGCCCAGCAAGAGATGGAATTGTCTCTTTTTGCCCACTATGACTATGGACTTGATTATTTTCTGTGTACAAAATGCATTAAATATACCCTGTACATCTCCCTTCCCATTGGGATTCAGTGCGTAACCTCCATATAGCTGTGTGGCCCTCTCTCCTGCAGCAAAACATTTACTCATCTTACCAAGACAGAAAGAAAAAGTACCGCAGACTGTGGAAAACTAAATGTAAATTGAGGAGTTTACACTGCGGTGTGTCTGGTGTGTTTCTGGGCAGCAGGAGAGTGTCATGCAATGAACTTCTGTCCATCACTTTATGAAACATTTCATCGAGGTTTGGAAAGCCAGGTATGAAATATTAATTAATTACTGCTAAGTTTCATTGTACTGTTGTCAAACTGGCACAGCACAGCTTTGTGCAGGTTCTTTTCAGAAATTATTGCCTTTTATTTCAGCTACACGATCATAGCACTGCATAATTTATATGTGTAAGTGTCTTTTGTAGGGCGCATTGGTAGAAAATCTCAGAAGTACCACAGAAGCTGGGATCTTGTCAAGATTAACAAGGATTTTTCGTGGTTGGTAAACAGACACAACAAAAGCAGTTCCTGTGCTTGTGCCATCCACGATTTTGGTAGCAGCAGGTTTGCCATGATGACTTGTGACAAAGCAGTAAGAGAGCAAAACTAAGCTCTCCAAAATCCAAAACGGAACAAAAAGGACACCTTGCTGTTAATGCAAGATGCCAGCTGTACCACGGCACAAACGTATTTTGAAACTATATGAAAGTGAACTTTAAAATGGTTTTCATTTGAGCTGAGGAAGAAGTCAGATTCTTTTGGGACTGCAGTGCTATACATACACCAGTCACCAGCAATGCAGAGCACAGAAGCAATTCCACTATGGACTGCCACTGACAAAATCAGGAAATGCTTTTTCAGTATTTCTTGCTCAGAATGAATATTCTGACACGCTATTTTTACATCAGTGAAATGTATCAGCAGAGTGACAATAATTTATAACCTCTTCTGTGTTTGGAAAAATATCCACAGGACAGAGTGGAGAGTGCTGTGGGGGTCTGCTACAATGCACAAGCAGACAAGCAACAGTGATGCACAAGTCAGGCATGACAGTGTTGCTCCGTGGGTGCTAGGGTGACATTAATCCTACCAGTGCTGCCTACCTAAAAACTCAGTTCCTATACCAAGCCAGGTATCCAGACTCCTTTGACAAGAAGGAATCTGCCTCTCTTCCTGGGCTGCAGAGGGAGTCTCAGTGACAAGCTTCAGCTGTAGCTTTTGCACAGCTACAGGTGGGTGAGGGGGATGCGAGGGTCATGCCAGGACAAAGAATAAAGCTCACAACTTTTTGCTTTCCAGCTCTACAATTAAACTGCTAAAACATGTTGACAGTATGTCTGGATCTTGTTGGAACATCTATGGCAGAAAAACAGCTTATGCCTGCTCCTGGAATTACTTATAATTAGAAGACGTAATTAGGATGTGGACAAACAAATAGGCTCAAATGGATACAGAGGCCTGTCCCTGTGAGGGCACAATTTTCACAATGATCAAACAACAAAAATCACCTTTGTAGGCACTAATTTTCATAGCTTGATGAAGAAACATAAACACTATCCAGCTAAAGAATTCTTGCCTGTTTACAGTTCTGCACCCCTAAAAGGCAGACTCTAATTAGGACAGTTTGAGAAAGCCTGTGTGCTGTTTCACTTGCTCGATAACGTCTGCGCAGCATGGACCACCACCCTGGTCTGCACTGCGCACAGGGCTTTGCCACTCTGATCACCCTATCCATGGAAAAGTGGTGGCAACCCGAGTAAGCACAGATCAAGCAAAAGGGACTCTGGCTACAGGTATTTCACTGGAGATAGGTGCAAAGAGGTGTGCTGCTGTGGCTGCATAGAAAAGTGATGCAGCAGCAGAGGTCTGTGCAAGCCTGGGGACACTGGCAGAGGACAGTCCCTGAGTCAACACAGCATCTGTCCCTGCCTCTGACTGCCCTCCATTGATATTCCTGGCCCACATGCTTTCTCCTTGCATGTATGGGCAGAGAGTAGCTGTATGTAAGACTAGAGGCACAGGGTAAACTGGGTTAGAAGACCACTTTGGGGACACATCTGGGGGACATGCACCACAGACCGTTCTGAGACAGCCTGTCCAGACTCTGCTGGAGACCTCCACCTTGCTGCCATCTGTGTTTTCACCCTGTCGTCCCCCCCCAAGCCATAAACCCAAACACAAAGGGCTACTGATACCTATCAGAGAGGAGCTTTAAATGGAAGTGAGACGCTTTGCTACTCCTGCTCCCCCAATTTACTGGTGAGGGAACAGTTCTCCAGAAAATAGAAGGTCTCCAAGGAATTATTCGTGAACACAGCACTGCCACAACATCTCCCATGTCCCACCAAGCAGTGATGCTAGGGAAACAAAACAGAGCAAGCGACACAAGAGGCAACTCTTTTGTCTTAACCTTATGACACAGTTGAATGGCTGATAAACTGGAGGGGAAGGGGATAAAAATAATAATAATAAAAAAATTGGCACAATAGCCCTGAGGAAGGAACTCAGTGGGTATTTCTGGCTGGTACATAATGCTTCTATATCACTCATGGGTTTTGCTTTCTGCAGGTTCCCTACAGAAATGTAGGCAGGTATCAAGCCTGCTCAGCCTACAGGAAAAAGCAACTGATGCCTAGCAAGTACAGCCAAAGCCTCAAACAAAAATAGGCTGGATCTCAGGATTCACTCCAACAGGAAGAAGAGGCATAGATCTATCTCTTGCAGGTGATCTCCTAGAGAACTGGAAATGCATCTGAGAAAGTGTAGCTTACCTGAGAGTCAGCACTCAAGAGAGTGAGGCCCTGATTTTCTCATGCACTCTGCATCAAAAGTTTTGCAGGAAGGCTAAAGCAAAGGAAGAAGGGGAGGGAAGTTTTGGCCAGCAGCACCCCTTGCTGTGGAGGAGACCTGAGGCTGCACAAGAATTTCCAATCAAAACCCTAAACTGCAGCCCAAAATCCAAATATGTGTTCAGAAACACATATTTCCCCCTGATTTTTACTTTTCAGACGTAAATTTTCAGGTGGAGGCTAGAACTTATTTCAAATCCCTAAAGGCATGTAGACACCTTCATGCTGACAGGAACACAGTGGATGGGGTAATCATTTAACTTCTACACTTTTTGGTGGTGCCAGGCTATTAAGTCAGCTTGGAGCTCACTCAGTCCCATGGCCTCTGGTTGCAGAGCAGAGGATTTGTTCCTATTCTGCGTATTTACTTTGCTGTAATTAGTTTCTTCCTCACAACAGACTTGGCCTCTCACCTGCCAGTGCAGCATTTTGTCAGTGGCTACTCCAAAGCCCACCTATTCCGTCTCACCCTTACCTAGTAAATCTTCAATTCCCCTAAGTAATTTGGAAGAAGAAAGATTTTGCCTGTGGTGATCATTTAAGTATCGTACATGTCCCTAATTATTTTTCTTACTAATTTAACTAGTAATGAGGTAAAGTTGCTTTTTTTCTTTTTAATAAGGGAACTATTACTTTGGCAACATTCCAGTCCCCCTTTGTGTTAGCTGGATTTAGTGATAGTTCATGTACTTCTGCTGACAGATGAAAGACTTAAATTCTTTCAAAACTCCTGGATACCATCTGGCCCTAGTGATTAATTGCATTTTTAAATTGTTCCTCATTTTTATCACCTACAAAAAAAGAAGCTTCAGAGCAAGTATTTCCCCCTTGTCCTCTGCAGTGAAGATAAATGCAAGAATTTGTTTCATTTTGCTGCAATTTCCTGATTATCCCCAACTGTTCCTTTTTAAAACAGACAGTATCATCTGACAGACGCATTGGATGGAATCCATTTTCTTCTTTCACTGCTGTAAATAACTCATGCAATTCATGCAATAAATAACTTTTTTTACTTTTCTGACCAGCTCTGTGGTTGGCCTGCTATCTTTTGACTGCATAAGCATCAGAGGACTATTGAACAAATAATTTGATTCCTTCCTCATTGATGCTTTTTTCACTTTTTCCAGCCAATTGCTACTGCTAGACTGTTGAACCTGCTGCCCCCTTCACAGATTCCTAATCCTGAGGTTCTTGGGAAGATTTTCCCTTTCTTTCCCATCTCTCTTAATTGCAGCCCTCCATACAGTGCATGTTCCTTCCTACTGACTTCATACAATCTTAGTATTCACTTTTTTCTTTCTTCTCTTGCTTAAGAATATGAGTCACTTTAAATAAAACTGTACAGTCTAGCACCATGCAAGCATTTTAGCACACCTTTATAGCAGGAATTTAGTTGACACACTGAAAACCACTGTTGCTTCTCTTGACATAAAAGCTAAGTCTGCAATACATTAAAGAGACACAGACAAGAAAGAGCCCCAGCCAACAATGAAAATGCAAGCATACATTGTGCAGCACCTTTTCAAGAATTAAACACTTACCAGGCTCTATCATACTTCACATAGAACAGGATAATCTAACTCACAATAATACTGTGACAAAATAAACTAATAAGTATCTAATCTCTTCACAGCCACATTCAGAGAAATATCATTGGTGGCACAGTAGGTAACATGTAATAAATGTTTCATTGGCTCCCACAGGTAATATTTTTGCCAAGGCAACTGGAGAAACCATGCAAGTTTACTGGCCCACATATTCAAGTGCAACATCTATCTGGGGAAAACAGCTGAGGACTATGTACAAATTCACATCATAAAAATAAGAAAAAGCCTCGAACTCAGTGACATACTTCACTCAGAGTGAAGTATGTCACTGTATTATTTTATTACTTTATTATTGTTGCTGTTATTACTAATTACAATAGTAATTATTAGTTAATAAGCTGTAATTGTAAACCACTATTACAATATCCAAAGCATGGAAGGTTTCATAGTTCTGTACGTAGAAAAGAAGCTATTGCCTAGAAGCATGACTGGGGATAAGATCCGAGCATGGCTGGGAATCCCATCCATTGCAGTCATTCAAAATTAATTCAAAATTTCTTTTACAACAGACTTTTTTCCAAATGCAGTAGATCAGGATGTGCATAACACTAGAATGAAAGAAGGTAGCAAAAGACAGTATATGCACTTAGAGTAGGCATCAAACCATATGTTGGCTTCAGGATAAGTTGAACTGGCTTTTCCAATGACTCCAAAGAGCTGGATTAATCTCCAGAAAGGTCACAGTTTCTGAAAAATCAGGCTACTTAATTGCCACCTGTTGCTTTCATCTATCTCTGTCTCTATCCTCACCTACAAGGGATACTTGATGGAGGGATAAGTGTCCATGACACTACGCTGTCCTTGGCCTTGTATTTTCTAAAGTGCTTCCCACTCAGGAGAGAAGGGATCATGCCTTTTCCTGGCCTGAGTAGACCAACTGAACATGTCTTAGGGGACGGTCATTGTTAATGCCAGTATAGGCAGGAAAAAGTGCAGACATCAACTCTCCCAGGATGTTAGAAACTTTTCCAGGAGTCTGGCTTTGTTGACATCTTTCATCCTCACAAAGAAATGGAAATCAGAGCTGGATCTGAAACCCTGGTGTTTCTGCTGTGGGCTTTTCACAGAACCTAATGTCAAGGTCATTACCAAGAACATCACTCTGTCTCTGATAGCACACATGGTAGAGATGTCTGAGGAGCCAGGAGACCATAGAGTATTCTTGTACTTCCTCTTCCACATGGAGAAAGGACCATGTATTCAGTAAGATATTTCAGTCCTTCATGGTAGGCACCTAAATGCAGACATTTATCTTAAAAAATGTTGTCCACAGATCCCAGCAGCCACAGAAAGAAAATCTGTATTGAGCCACATTCACCCCTTTCATCTTCGATACCCATATAAACAAGATTGATATATAACTAGACTGGACTATTTGTGTTTGTCTTGTTGTTGTATTAAAAATATTAATAAGAAAGATATTAAGTTATAGTGTTTCCTTTTCCTTCCAGATGGAAAGCAATATGGACAGTTAATACTGTCCCTGGGCAAATATTAAATAAACAAAAGGCTCAAATACAATAAGCATTAATATTTCATGAAGTTGCGAAGAGCATCAAGAAAGCTTTTCTCGGTCACCTTACCTAGCACTCTCCCCGTGGGACTGAAAAGAGCATTAACAAGAAGCAGAAAGAAATACCTCAAGCAGCAAAAGTACACACCAAGTATGAAAATGAACTCCTTTTTGGACTCTCAGAGGACTGGATCTGTGCAAGAGACAATATTTCACATGTCTTAGCAGGATATTTTGAAAAGTCAGGCAGCTGAGTTCTGTTTTGCTTGTTATTTTATTTGCTCTTTCCCACAGACCTTTCCAAAAGCCTATTCAATCAAAACACTTTAAGATGCTGTCTCAGGTTGGTGATAGCTACTTTAGATGGGACAATTTGGGCCAGCAACCCAAAAGCACTGTGCAGTACCCACAATGGTTTAAACATCACCTGAAGAGGTGCAAGAAGTCCCTTCCACTTTCACTGAAGATTGGAGTGGGCTGGTTGTCCTCAAGCTAGCGATCTTATGGTCATGGGTGCCTATTGGTTTTGAATTTCAAACCTACAGGTGAATGCGAGGAGATTTTGCCACCAATGCTAGGGGAGTCCCAGCTGACTATGCAAGCATGTGTGCTAGAGCAGCAAAGTGAGAAGCTTTTGGAAGTGTGCCATGACAAAGGCTCACACGGTGTTAATTTGTGTCACCTCACACGGGGTTCATCTTGCTTGATCTTAGACAATTATAGCACATACATCTTCATCTGAGCTAGTTGTCTAATTCTCTTTATAGTCAAGGAGAAATAGGCACTCCCGGGACATAATTCAACTCCTCCTCAGATAGATGTCTGAAATAGAATAGATGAATCATTCTCTAGAAGCATCTCCAGACTCTCCACTGTCTCCACAGTCATAAAGGAGGCCAGACAACCAGTTCAGATGCAGACTTCTGTTTTGTGGACGTATAAAATTAAGTGAGATGAGTGTCACCTTTTGTGACTGAATTGCATTAGATTTGTATATGATTGAATGTGAATGCAGTGAAGAATACGATCACCTTCATGTAAAACAAAGGAAATAATTTTCATCAGCCTACTTCTTATTGAAGTGTGCCATGAATAGTTCCAAGTCCATTTACAAGGAAAATGCCAGATATGCACTCTTCCTGAACAAGTCACAGGATAATGTACAACTTCTTGGACCACCCCATTATACATCCTCTGGCATTTCCGGTTTCTCAGAACATGAATTGTTTTGTCTTCGCAGTTTCTCACGACCGAGCTCAGACCTCTCATGATCAGAGTACGTGTACTCCGTAGCCAGTTTGCTTCTTTTTCTTTCTGAAATTTAGTCCTTTAACAGGTGTGGAGGGTCTATTCTGGCCATGGCCATTTATAATTATAATAAAATCATAGTTTTATGGTGACCCTGTGTTCCTTAATTATGTGTACTCCCTACAGATATTTCTGATTTCTAGCACACAAAATGTGATGCATGCACCTAAAAAGTGGTTGATAACTGCTGCCCTATTCTAGTTGCATGCCACACCATAAAAATGTCTTCAGTCTGCAGCAGAAATTACAGTCTCTAGTGCTCCTTTATTTTAATTCAGCTCAGCAGTGCACAGTAATTCTGTTCCAGGAAAAGAAAGAAGGAGTTGGCAATCAATATGTTTAGACTATCATCTGTAGACTTTACCCTGCGTTAATTACCAATTAACTCAATGTACTTAGCACATTCACAAAGCCTAAGATGGACATGCTACATGTTTATTTCTGGTTACGAATTTCTGTTTCTTACCCAAAGCTGATCTTCTAATATTTGTATGTAAATAACATTTTTTTTTATAGTTTTGATGAAATGGGAAAAGGTGTCCATAGTAGCCTTTATTGTGTTAAATACTTGCTGCTAATTATCTATTAATAATAACCCAGATCACTAAAAGTCTACAGTAGATATATCTGCTCTTATTTCTCTGGCAAAAGCATTTTTTCATTAATCATCAAACAGTACAGTGATTAGCTCCAGACACTGCTCTTCAAACAAGATCATGGCATGGAAGTACAGACCTCTTATTTTTATACAGTAGGGGATTTAATTGGCAGAGACCTGAAGTTCACTGTGCTCTAGTGACTGAAGATACCTGCTATAAGTCACATGAGCTCCAGGTATGTCCCAGCTTCCTAGTTTTTTCTGGGCCTTTCTTAAGTCTTTAGAAACAAAATGCATTTGAAGACCACTGTGAAGCAAAATGGGCAGATTTCAAAAACTGAAATGAAAGTGAAGATGCTCTGATGTTACCTAGCAATTCATAAAACTTCCAGGTAATTCAGAAAGTGATTGCAAGAACATGTTTCCTGCATGTTACTCGCATAAATCAGCTCCCAGTGAAGACTTCTGTGTTCACCTTTCACCACAGAAACATTTTCAAATTAATTCAATTTCCTCCATATTTTATACTAGAAATAGTATAAAATTAGAACACCCTTGAGTAAGCTTTAATATACTCATTATACCATAACTTGGCCTTTCCTTGATTTTAGCATTTTAAATTCATATTCTCCTGTAAGAACACCTTACCCAAGGAAACAAAATGTAGAGAAAGCATCTGGAAAGAAAAAAAATAGTTTAATTAAATAGCCATTTTCTGGTCTTTGTGGTTTATATTTGAGGAGCAGATTCTTTCCTAAGTATTAAAAGTGTACATCGTTACATTAATTTAACTAATAGGCATTAGTTATGACAGCCTGCCTGGTAAAGGTTCTGAGCCAGTGTCATTCCTATAGATTTATACACTCGGAAATGTGCACTTTAAATAAGAATCTTGCCAGTGTCAAAATTAAATTAAACTGAATTAAATCAAGTGTTCGATCACAAAGACCTGAGATCCTTTTCAGAATCAGGTTCAAATTACAATCGTAACTCTAGCCCAACTACAGAAGAAAATTAAAAGGCAGTTCCAACTTCATTATACTCTGCTGAAGTTGCTGGCTGCACAAACGCAGGGCTAAATCCTTAGATGAGCAAAATGACTGGTACCAGAGCTCTTCCAGGACAACTACTGCCACCATCACAACCTGAAAAGCTCCCACAGCCATGATGCCCTGCGGACAGTGTCTTCTCCAGGGACTATGATCATCAAGGGGACAAGTGCTCACAATGAGATGATCATGTAAGACCAAACTTCAGGTCCACCAAGTCCCCATTCTCAGGGGTCCAGCTCCAAACCCAGGAGGATCTACTAGTGAAGTGTTTTCAGGATTTGTGTGTCAGCGTTGAGACACAAATGTCTTGATGGGTTGATGTCTGCCTTGCCTGAAGTACTATTGTCAATCATAGGCAGTGATGTCTTGCCTCAGAGCACACCAGTCAGAGCACCTTTAATCAATGTGGAATTTGTTAAGTGGGGGATGGAAGGTCTGAAGAATGTGAATGTCAAAGTTGCACCATGTAGTATCAATTCACATACCATCATCATCCGTGTCTATCTATCTTCTCTGGCTAGACCAAATAATTCACATACCATCATCATCCGTGTCTATCTTCACTGGCTAGACCAAACGCAGTGCTGCAGCAATGACAAGCTTGCAAGAAATGTTGTTAGATGTTAACATGAGTGAGATGAGGGTTTACACTTTGACGCAAAGAATTCCTATCATGTGTATCTCTGCCTTAAAGGTACAGCTCATCTTGAGACGAGATTTAGTGACTTTATCCTCACACAGCTGAATTACAGTCATCATAACCAACTTATGAACCTGACAAATATCTATCATTAATAGACCTCAGTGATCAGGGGAACAGCCCTGACCTGCCCCTTTGATGTCATAACATTAAAAAAAACCAGACAAAACCAGAAGGAGACACAATGCACAAATTCCCAGATACCACTGAGCTAGCATACCCCATCCTCTTCCATCTACAGGGGCTGTTGAGACTGGGGATGGTAGTCATGCTGTGCCAGTGGCAGACCATTCTCTAGCAACCCACAGCTACCCTGGGAGTGGGAATGGTGCTACTGCAGCTATTGCAAGGTATGATTCTGAGAGATACTCAACACATGTCAGGCACCATGCTTATCCCTAGCTTCCTCCATGTCCTGGGTTCAGCTACAGCA